>NC_081181.1:158597647-158698639 GCF_029867415.1 Vicia villosa
TACAAAATGAACACACAGAATCCTAACATTAAGACTCCTATTTATACTAGTTTCGACCTTAACGGTCCTATACTAATCTGCTGCCACGTTTCTCATCAGAACTTCCAGCGAAGCCATCTGTTATTGAACGGTTACGAAACCGTCTTCGAATTTCAAATCTTCCCGCCTGAGTCCATCTTCGACGCGTGGCAGTGTATTAAACAAACACTAAAAAACACGCTAAGTAGTAATACTTGAATACATATTCTATGAATTTTGTCTAAGTCCCGAAGACATATGCTTTCATTAGTCTTTCAGTGTTCACTATCTTCAACGAACTTAGAAATCTGTATCTTCGAGGCATGACCATCAGTAGCCATTCTTTCACTTTTTAAGGGATGGCCATCAGTAACCATCTTTCCTTCGATTCTCAACTCCTTCGAAGGACAAACAATATAAAACGAAATCTTCAGCTAACAGCTCCATGTTCTGATCCATTTCTATAGCTCTCACCTTCCCCGCATATTTACTGTTAGTATCCATTACTTTTTTAGTTTTATCTGCGTACATTCACTAATTTCATGACCGAATCTCCCACATTCAAGACATAAAAAGATGTAGGCCTTCATCTTCGATCTTATAGTGTTTCCCCTTAATAGAGAACATAGCAAGCAACGGGTAGTCAAATTAACCTGCACACATGGCTTGACATACTTTCCACGTTCTCTTAAAAGGGTGATTTTATCCACCTCCACTGCTTTACCAATTCAGTTTCCCACAAATGTAAGGACGCAATGATCGTAGTAATTAAAGTAGAGATTATCCAAAAACTTTGGCAGACCCCGACAACGGCGCCAAAAACTTGATCGGTAAAATAGCAAGTCTACTACTTTTTAACCGATGTAGTAATTAAAGTGGAGATTATCCAAGTATCGGTCTCGAGGGCTGCTATGATACTATAAGAGAAAATAAGAATTCAATTCAACAAAACAATATCGGGTGTTGATTTGGATTGATGTTATTAACTTGAAATGCAAATAGTGAAATTAAACAAAAAGTAGATTGATTAGAAACAAGTATGATGGAATATGCTAGGGTAGATGTATGAACCGCCTTATGAATCATGTAACCGATATTTTACGTAAGATTCATTAATATGCTTAAGTATCAATTCTCGATGTTAGTTTACACTAATTCCTTAGCTGTAAACCTTTTTTATATTAAAATTCAGTTTTAATTCCTTGACCACTAAATCGCATATCAATATCTATATGAATATAACCAGGAATAAATGATCACTACGGTTAAATCCTTATTCCTAAGTGATTTACCGACAGTGTTATAATTCAAAGAGGCGTTAAGGTGGTTTGTCCGACCTAACCTTAACCGTAAATCATCACAATATTTTCCAATAAAATGAAGCATGAAGAACTTTGAATAAAAACTTAATGCATAAAAACATTCAATACGTAAATTGACGGTAAATCAATTCATCACAACATAGCGATCCAGGGACATCTCCCTAAGATAAAATTCTTTAGCTACTCATACTGATAAAAGAAATAAAACAGATATTCGTTGACATTACAAGAATTTAGCGGTTGATATGATCTCCAATTGCAATCGCTCTTGAAGATCTTCTTCCAAAACCCTTGCTCTCTCCTTCGTTCTCTGTGAATTTTTCTTCCAAAAGATCAAAGATGCCTCCATCCTAATACGAATTAGGTTTTAGTAGTGTTGATTCAAGTTCCAAACATGCGAAAAGTCCACACTACCCTTACTGAAGTTGAGGCTAAAAATTATAAAAATATTAAGAATCTGCTCGCGCCTGCCAACACGGGCTGTGTCCTGTGACACGGGCACCCGTGTTGACCCTTTGCCAATGTTGTTTTGAGATTTTTCCCCCAGGCTTCCTGACACAGGCCCTGTCAGGTGACACGGGTACCCGTGTCAGGCCACTGCTTTGCACATTTTCTTTGTTTCCTCCTGCTTCCTGACACGGGCCGTGTCAGGCAACACTGGCACCCATGTCAGGCCACTGTATGCGCCATATCTTCATTTTTTACTTCGACTCGCATTTGTTTGGCTCTACATTCTTCTTACGGACTTTACCGCTTAAACCTGAAACATAATTACTACCAAAACACACATCAAAGCACCTTAAATGGCATGAGTTTTTAATATCAAAGCAAAACACACAACTTAAACGAAACATTCAAAATAACAACGAAAACTATAAAAGATGGACAATTGTGTTACCGAACTGATGAGATTGATGCTAAGAGATTGATGAAAACACAATACAAATGGTGACCGATCAGTACTCTATCAGCAAACAAGAGATTCTCACCCACACCGCCACATTGTCAATGGCATCAAAATTCGGGAAAAATTGGATCTTCATTCCTTGTTCGTGAGGTAATGATAAAAATTGAGCCACTGACTCTCGAAGATCACAATTTTCTGATCTCCATCACTCGAAAATGTCACAAGATAGTTATCTTGTCCTAAATCAACTATGTTTAGGATTCTTTTATTGCCCATAGCTGATTCAGTCGTGATTCCAACACCTTATACTTGATTCTTCTTCTCAACATCTTCATTGTAATCCCTTTATGTCAAAGTTTTTCTATTCTTTGTTTTTCCTTTTATCCTAATATGAACTCCAGACATATTGTCCGCCACCAAGATCTTCTAGAGATAAAATGTTTTTCTTATCTTCATATTCTCTATAAATACACAAAATTTTACTTTGTGACAAAAAAAATCGCTTTCAACCGAATCTGGCCACCCTGTCCTAAATTAAATGGTAAAAATAAATTTAATTGAAGTTGTATGCTGAGAAAATTTAGCTTTTAATTATGGGAGCGGAGGTAAAAAATGCTAGTACTGGCTTCCACTCCCATCCCTACCTCGACCTATGAAATTTATTTTATTATCTTTATTTTAAAATATGTATTTAATTATTAATTTTGTTATTATGAAAATATATGTATTTTAAAAATTATATATAATTTTTATGGGTGTGTACAGGGACAGGACGGAGAAACTTACTCTTAATTGGAGGCATATTACTCCCATTGGAAGCGAGATTGATATAAAGAGGCGAGAATACAATCATCTTTTAGAATGGACAAGATGTTTTACATTACAAGATCTCATACTTTTTTATGACTAAATTATGTCAAAAATGAATTTTATGTAGATATTTGACATTTAATTTGTAGTGAAATATAATTCTTTGAAACCTCCACCGCTCTATAGAAATTTTCAACTTTTTAGGCTCTTTTTGGTAAAATTAACTGGTAGCTGGTAGCTGGTAGCTGATGACTTGTAGTTGGTAGCTGATAACTGATAAATTAATTTGAGTGTTTGGTAAATTAACTGATATACTAGCTGATAAATACAAAATGATATAAAAGGACATTCTTAATTAAGAATTGATAGTAGGGATGACAACGGGTCGGATCGGGTGCGGGTTTCACACTACCCAAACCCGCACCCAAAATTGGCACCCGAACCCGAACCCAAACCCAAATGATGTTCGGGTGGCAAAACAACACCCACGGCTACACCCGTTGGGTTCGAGTTTTTTCACCCAAACCCAAACCCGCAGCAAAATACATAAAATACATTTTTTCTACAACTTTCCACAATAATATATATATATATGAGGAGGGATCAAATTACACCCGAAGAGTTACACCACGAGTTACACTCGTTCAATAACTACATCTCGAAATAATATTTTTTAAATTCAACCGTTGGATTGAAACATAATATGATATAGATCATACCTATAAAGTTTGAGCTTAATCTATAATGATTTACTATATCATCAAGATATCCAAAGATTAACGTCAAAATGAGCTTTCATATAACGTTAATTTTGATGTTATTCAATGACATCAAAATTAACGTTATATGAAAGCTCATTTTGACGTTAATCTTTGGATATCTTGATGATATAGTAAATCATTATAGATTAAGTTCAAACTTTATAGGAATGATCTATATGATATTATGTTTCAATCCAACGGTTGAATTTAAAAAATATTATTTCGAGATGTAGTTATTGAACGAGTGTAACTCGTGGTGTAACTCTTCGGGTGTAATTTGATCCCTCCTCTATATATATATATATATATATATATATATATATATATATATATATATATATATATATATATATATATATATATATATATATATATATATATATATATATATATATATATATATATATATATATATATATATATATATATATATATATATATATATATATATATATATATATATATATATATATATATATATATATATATATAAACGGGTGTGAGTTCGGGTTTCGAGTGCGGGTTTCACACTACCCAAACCCGCACCCGAAGCCGAACCCAGTCAACTCGGATTTTCACCCGTTGACTCGGGTTCGGGTGCGGGTGGGCCACGCGGGTTCGGGTCTGCTTGCCATCCCTAATTTATAGTTTCATTATATTATTGTATTATATAATTAAATTATTTTTTATAAAATAAAAATACATATATTAGCAAACACATGCAAAAAAATTAATATATATTAAAATTAAAAATAACATCAAAATATATCAAACAATTATATATAAATTTTTAAATAAACTTATATAATAAAATTTATATATAAATTTAATGAGATAATAAAGTAACATCATTACAATTTTAAATTCAATTATATTAATTTAAAATAATAATCTCTTAATGTTTTACAAGGTATGTAATTCTAATGTCATTAAAATATTAAATATTCCATTTTTTTTAATCCATACGAAAATAATTATACAACGCAAAAACCATTATATATATAAGGATTGTATTTTTGTTAAAATAATAGGGGTATAAATTAAATAAAAATTCACAAGCTAAAAGGTCAAAAGTTACTTTAAATAGTTTTTGAAAAAAAAGCTACAAGCTAAAAGCTAAATGACAGTTATCAAACAAAATTTTTTTTATCAATATAAGCTGAAAAACTAAAAGCTAAAAGCTATTTTTTAGTGTTACCAAACAGACCAAGTAAAATCTCACAAATTTGAGATGGTTCTAGATAAAGATAGGAATGATAATGCTTAAATCCTCTATGCACTTTACATTGACATAGCTAATAATAGAGATGCCTGTTCAGTGGCCACTGGCCAGTGGTCATTATTAATGTTCTTATCACTTTAAAAGTTGAATAATAAAAAGTCTATTATAATCACCGTTCAAAAAAACTTTTGAAACAGCATGATCATTTGTATTAATGCGTAACTGAGAACAATTTCTTTCGTCTCAAATTAACTAGTTTAATTCATTAATTCACTATATAAAATAATATATTTACTAAAATATTATTATTATTATTACTATTATTATTATTATTATGTTGATCAGTCGATGTATTCAATTTTATCATAAAAATACATAGTTAAAGATATTAAATTGACAATGATACAAATAAAATATTAAAATAAAAAAATATACAATTTTAGAATAAAAATAAAAAGAAGAAAATGAAAGATATAAACATACGCACAACAATTATAAAAACACATGAAAATTAAAAAAAAAAAACTAATATAAAAAATTCAAAACCAACCTTCACCACGCCTTCGTTTGTGTCCACTCATTGCATGACTATTCATATTCTTTTCCTCTATAAATACACATCAATTTCTTGCTCTTTCATCCATCATCAAATTTCAAAACCAAACACAAACAACTTTTTATTCACTTCATCAAATACACAAAACCACACCATATATCAAATCACTATCACTTCCCTTTTATTTCATTCATTCACACTATAACCATTCAAAATGTCTCCTCCAAATCCAACCTTAAACTCAAACAAAAACAACTCTAACACCAACACAACCAACAACCTTAATACATGTTCCAATTCACCCTTCACTTTTACCTTATCCGAGTCAACCCTAAAAGTCAACAATCACATCATCCTCTCTGATGTCCCCAAAAACATAACCACCACAACCACTTCATCCACCAACGGCTGCTTCCTCGGCTTCAAAACCACCGAACCAAAACCCCGCCACGTGGCACCCATTGGAAAACTCAAAAACATAAACTTCACAAGCATATTCCGGTTCAAAGTATGGTGGACCACTCTCTGGACCGGTTCAAACGGAAAAGACATCGAAACCGAAACTCAATTTCTCATGCTCCAAAACTCGGATCCGAAACAAGATTCGGATCCGAACAGATCTCGACCCTATGTTCTATTTCTCCCAATAATAGAAGGTCCATTTCGCGCTTCTTTACAATCCGATCAAAACGACAACGTTTTAGTCTGCGTCGAGAGTGGTTCAACTTCCATAACAGAATCTCAATACGACACTGTCATTTACCTTCACGCCGGTAACGATCCATTTAAGCTTGTAAAAGAAGCAATGAAAACTGTGAGGGACCACTTAGGAACTTTCAAGCTTCTAGAAGAAAAAACAGTTCCGGGCATAGTGGAGAAATTTGGATGGTGTACATGGGATGCATTTTATCTTAAGGTACACCCTCAAGGAATTTGGGAAGGAGTAAAAGATTTAACCAATGGTGGTTGTCCACCTGGCTTTGTTTTAATCGACGATGGTTGGCAATCTATCGCACATGATGATGATCCCATTGATACTAACGATGGGATTAATCGGACGGACGCGGGTGAACAGATGCCATGTAGGTTAATTAAATTTGATGAAAATTATAAATTTAAAGATTATAAAAATGGATTAGGGTTAGGTGGATTTGTTAAGGAATTAAAGAAAGATTTTGAGAGTGTTGAATATGTGTATGTGTGGCATGCTTTGTGTGGTTATTGGGGTGGGATAAGACCCGGTGTTGAGGGTTTACCAAAAGCTGTTGTGGAGAAGCCTAAATTGACCGTTGGATTGGAAACTACTATGGAAGATTTGGCTGTGGATAAAATTGTTAATAATGGTGTAGGGTTGGTTCCTCCTCATTTGGTTGATCAAATGTATGAAGGTATTCATTCTCTTTTGGAAGAGTCTGGAATTGATGGAGTCAAGGTTGATGTCATCCATGTAAGTACTCTTCTTTTGATTAATTACAATATTAGTCCAACATATTTTACACTTTAATTATGTCGGTATATGTCACAAATAAAGGAAATAAAATGATAGGTGAAGTTGTAATTGTTGTAGGGTCAAATTATCTATAGTCTTTTGGTCGGCACTTTATCTTATCCATAATCTTTTTGTTTATTGACTTTATTGTGTTACAAGGAATTTAGATAATAAGTTAATTTAAATAAGTTTGAAGTAACCTTTTTCTAAATATAGTAAGTTTTTATTATTTTTTGACATTTTCATTTTTGGTTTGATGTTTTTTCTAATCAGTTGCTAGAGATGGTGTGTGAAAAGTATGGTGGTAGAGTTGATTTAGCAAAAGCATATTACAAAGCTCTAACAACTTCAGTGAAGAAACATTTCAATGGTAATGGTGTCATTGCTAGCATGGAACATTGCAATGATTTCATGTTACTTGGAACCGAAGCCATATCCCTCGGTCGCGTCGGTATGTCACGCAAATCAATTTTTTTTATCTTAACTAGTAAATATACACATGCATTCGGACACGACACTTCTATATGTATTTATATGTAACACTTCTGATTTTGTTCATGACATTTTTACGTGCATCTACACGAAAGACTTTTGATTTTGTTGTGTACGAAGAAATCCTAGTTAAAAAATTCAATATTTTTTTTTTTGAATTAGGTGATGATTTTTGGTGTACTGACCCTTATGGTGATCCAAATGGTACATATTGGTTACAAGGATGTCACATGGTGCATTGTGCATACAATAGTTTATGGATGGGAAATTTCATTCAACCAGATTGGGATATGTTTCAATCTACACACCCTTGTGCTTCTTTTCATGCAGCTTCTAGAGCCATATCTGGTGGACCTATTTACATAAGTGACACTGTTGGAAATCACAATTTTGAACTTCTTAAGACCTTAGCTTTGCCTGATGGTACTATCCTTAGATGTGAATATTATGCCCTACCAACTAAGGACTGTCTCTTTGCTGACCCTTTACATGATGGCAAAACAATGCTCAAAATATGGAATCTCAACAAGGTGAACCTTCCCTCCTCACTTTCACAACAATATATTCTAATTTGAATTTTAATTGATCAAAATTTTCAATCATATCATTATGGGCGCGTAGAAACTATCAGTCCTAATCATCTACGGTCTATTTCATTTTACAACTAGATATAGGATTAAAGGACTTAGAGATTTGGAGTTCAATCTCTGCTTAACTTTATCTGTGTTTAATCCTATATACGTTTAACCCAACGGTCGTGTTAAATATAATTAAAAATATTCATTTTTCGCGATCTGCGTTTTGACAATATTATTTCTTTTTTGTAATAGTACACCGGAGTTCTTGGCGTGTTTAATTGTCAAGGAGGAGGATGGTTTCGCGACATAAGATCAAACAAATGTGCATCTGAGTTTTCTCATTTGGTATCAACTAAGATCAACATCAAAGACATTGAATGGGAGAGTGGGAAAAATCCCATTTCCATTGAAAGTGTAGAACTTTTTGCTCTATATTTCAGCCAAGCCAAAAAGCTTAAAATTTTCTCTCAATCAGACACTGAAGAAATCTCCTTAGAACCATTCAATTTTGAGCTTATAACTGTTTCTCCAATCACCTTACTTCCTAAAAAGTCCTTGAAGTTTGCTCCTATTGGTTTGGTGAATATGTTAAACAATGGAGGGGCAATTCAGTCACTGGAATTTGATGAGGATCAAGATTTGGTTGAAGTTGGAGTTAGAGGAAGTGGTGAAATGAGAGTGTTTGCATCAGAGAAACCAAAGATTTGTAGAATTGATGGCAAAGAAGTTGGTTTTGAATATGAAGATTTTATGGTGATTATTCAAGTACCATGGCCTAGTTCTTCAAAAATTTCCTCTGTTCAGTATATATTTTGAGCATTGGATTAGATTATAGACATTTTCAAACTAATGATTTTGTTTGTTTTTTCAATTTGATGTTTTTTATATTGAACAATGTTTAAGTTAAGGGGCTTTTTTGTTTATCCCTTGTTTGGATTTTGTATAACTTGCTATTTAGTTCTACCTGACTACTGTGTGAAGAAATAAGTTAGTGAGGGATTTAATTATTGTATCATTTAGAAAAGCAAGTTTATTGCTTTACTTATCCAATATATAAATGACGTTTTCTTTTTTTTTTTTCCTTGGATGGTAAACGATATCTAGAATAAGATGCAGAAGAAAGATTGAATGCAATCTAAAATGTTGGAAAATCTCTATCACTTGAACACCAAAGTTTGGAAATACTTCAACATAATATGAGGTAAATATGTTTAATTCTAAGAGCCTTTAAGAAAATAATATAAGAATTTCATCCATCCTAAGGAACATGGTATATTGTATCAATACAAAGAAGTTAGGTAAAACTTACCATATAGGTAAGGTGCTGGAATATGAAAAAGATTGCTGTATAAAAATATAACTTCAAATTTATACTAGTACATTCCATATGTTTGGTCAAAGTTTAAAGAATCATGGGATAAAAAGTAACTTTTTTCATTATTTTTTTCCTTAACAACCAATCTGACACCTCATATTTTGATAATTTTTAAATTATTTATAGATAAATTTGGGTTAAAAAATGCGAACGGAATTTGCGGTAGTTTATTCAAAATTTTCAGAAACATACATTTTAATATTTTCGGTAAATAAATAATAAAAAATTCGAAATTTTTGATAAAAACGCATATATTACGAAATTATTGGTGAAATTTTTTACAAATTTTTACCAGAAATTTTGAAATTTTTGAATTTTTTTTTCAAAAGTTTCGGTATAGAGCTTCGAAATTTATGGTAAAATCTCATGAAAAATTATGATTCTTTATAGAAAATTTTGGTATAGTTTTGAAATTTTAGGTAAAAATTCATACTTTTAAAAATTGGTAACTTTAGATAAGGATATAATGGTAAAAACATGCAACGTGGAGGGTATCAGGTATAAGTGAGGGAATGACAAGTTAATTCCTCGTTACTGACAGGCCCAATACTATCTCTAGCCCACTGTTTAAGGCCTCATTCTTTTTGAAATTTTTTTATTCATCCTAGACTACCAAATTTTTAAGGGGGTTGTTTAATACATCTTGCACACATTCGGCAAAACTAAAATACTCTTATAATTTAAGTTTTCAAATTTGGACACATTAAAAATACAATAAACTCTCTAAAACACGTCAAAGTAAGTGTTAAAAACAAACAAGAAATTGGAATTCATATTCATATATTACGGAGATTGAACTCTGGATGCGTCTCAGTATATTATACATATGTCAAATCGATGAACAACACAAATACACATTTAAAATAAAAGGATTTCAATGCCTAAATTTCCTACAAAGGTTGAAATTCAAATATTAAGGTTTTGATTGAGTATGTGGCGTGTCTCTCACAAAAGATATATTACTAAAAAAAAGTTACAAAGTGTAAAAATTCTCCCTCGTATTAAACCATCTGAATAACTCCAACAAAAGATATATAACTTTCAAATAAGATAAAGAAGCATTTTTCGAGTTTTCCTAATCTAATAAATTTTTTATTTTTATGTTTTTAGACTCTGTACAATGGTGTAGTTATTCAACACCATACTTTTTCACTTTATATGTTCCACATCATCTTCTCTCTCTTCCACCTCATCATTCAACACACATTCAAATTTTACTCACTACAATGATTTTGTTTAATAAAATTCAACACCCTACCCTACTACTTTTATTTCTTATTCTTATTTTCTTTTATATATTTGTTTTTATGATTATATATTTCTACATCTCAATTAACAATTGAAACTAAATTAAAATAATTAAGATTTAAATATTTTATTTTAATTTTGTTCTAATTTAGTAATTTATTTAATTTTTTCTTCCAATTTTATATTTTTAATTTTTTTCTTGCAAGTAATAAATAAGAGATGTAGAAATAGTTATTATTAAAACAGATAAAATTTAAAAAAAAAAACTAAAAAGATGACTAGAGTTGTTGAAAGATTGATTTTGAAATATATAGTTGTTGAAATTTGGGTAGTTGAAAGGATAATTAGTAGAATTTTGGATGTTAAAAGGATTATTGTTGGAATCCATTTCACTACAAAGATGTCTTGAGTTACAAACAAAATTTTTTTGAAGGCTAAATAGAAAAAATTGAGAGAAAAAAGTGAATTTTTTGTGTGTGTCCAAATCAAATGAAACAAGTCTCTATTTATAGAAAAAAAATGATGAATTTTGGTGAAAATAAAAATAAATAAAAAATTGATTTACTAAAAAATAATTTACATTAAATAATTATTATGAAATAAAAATCTAAACATACACAACAACCAATAATATTTTGTCACATACTTTAGGTGGCTCCCACTCTTTTGTTATTCAACATGTTGAAAGTATTCAACACCAATTAATTCATATCACATTAAACATATGATTCAACACACAATTGTAGTTATTCAACTATTGAATAAATTATTCAACACCCCACTTTGTAAATGGTGTTATGTGAAAGTTCATTGTACGACAAAGTGGGTCAAAGTGGCCTAATGATTACACACCACCTTATAGATTATGGCCAATTTTTGAAAAAAAAATCAAATAAATATTAATGCTTTCTATAGAAGGTATATTTGCCACCCTTACAATAGATAAAATGAATTATAAATATCTTTTGTGAATTCAAAATTCAAAGAAGGTTTTCAATGATTAAACACGTTAATTTTTCCTAATAGACTTTTTATCTTTCACACTCGATCGCAACTTTATGTTTAAAAGCTAAAATCATATCTCTGATGTATAGTCTCTTTGTGTTTTTGTGTGAGTTCTTACTAGTTTGTTATTAGTAAAAAAAAAAAAATATTAGATCGAGTAATGTGAATAATCTATATAAACTATTTTAATTTTTATTTGGTTTAAATGTTATTTTTGATTTTCTTAGTTTGACCATTTTAAATAATTGATCCCCTTATTACAAACAGCTTTGCTATTTTTACACTAATTTATTAACACGGTATATGACACCAACTTTATACTACACTACAAGATAAATATAACATGGCACAAATTTTAAGATAAACAAATTATTTAAAAAACCTCAAATGATATAAGAAGCGGTAAAATATACGGTGTAGTGTTATAAATTGGGTGTAAACATAGCTTTTCTCTATTACAAATTCTGCAATTTTGGTCTATTAATTTTGATGGATTTTGAATTTATGTGGTCTATCTCCACTTTTGCATGCGCCGCAAGTGGTGATTAGGATTACAAATTATTTTTTATTAGTTTGTAGAGATGACTAGAATATTTATTAATTAACATATTTTTAAATTAATTAATTAAAATATTAAAACAATATTTTTAGGCCCAAATCCATTCTATTACAATATCAACCCACCACCCAATTTATAATTTACTAAGTATGTATGAGCTATATTAAAGACATGTAATATTGGTTAAAATTTTGAATAGCTATATTTAAGACATGTAATATTGGTTAAAATTTGGAAATTTCTTTATTGATCCATCTTCTTGGTGATCCCTGGTGAAAACTTCAAAATGCCCTTTTGTTTCGGAAATACATTTCCGAAATGTAAAAAAATGCTGTTTTCGGAGATGCATCTCTGAAAATACTTTTTTTTCTTCAAAATTTGTCTTATTTTGGAAATGCATTTCCGAAAACAGGATTTCGGAAGTGCATTTCCGAAATACTGCGCGTTTTGCAGATTTAGTAAAACAGCCCCATCCACCCAATTCATTTACCCTAAATCACCATCAACACTTCCTCAAAGAGATTTTTTGCAAACCAAGTTCCAAGGCTACATCAAAGGCTGTTTCTACTTGCTCTACTACATTCAAAATCTTCTCAATCACTTCAAATTGTAAGTTTCATAATCCTTAGATCCATAATTCAAATGCATGTTAGGGTTGTTAGAAATTACAAAAATGATATATGGGTAGGTTGTTAGTAGTATTTAGGTTGTTTAGAAGCATTATAACATGATTGAACATTGGATTTTGGGGTCTGTCATGGAAGTTGCAGAAGTTGGCTTCGCAGGGGTGTTTCAGAAGTTCATTTCCGAAAACACCCCCTCACCAGTTTCGAAAATGAACTTTCGAAATGTGTCCAGAAGTGTTTTTTTATTTTTTTGAATTTTTTCGCATTCTTATGGATCGCGATGTTTCAGGAATTTGGCAGACAACCCAGCACGCATCAGATAGGGGAGAGAGTCCCAGACAGCGTCGGCTAGACGCGAGCGGGCGGCGCAGCTGGCATCGATGCAGGGACGGGGTCGTGTTTGAGTACCCATGCAAATGGACGAGGGTACTTCCTCATCTGGATCGAGGAGTCGTCTGCCTCAGGTCTCTTCTTCCCGTCAGCAGGAGGTACGAGAGGAGGAGGAGGAGGATGCAGTTAGATACCAGGAGGCGAAGGAGGAGGTACCAGATGTTGACTCTCCGCACGGGAGGAGTGCTACCCAGGGCCCATTGACACGTCTGTGCTGATTTCCTACCATGAGCACGTCGCTCGACGTGTCTGGGAGGGAGAGGTATTTTTTATAATTTGTCCGACTTTATTATTTAACCATTTTTTATTTAGCCTTTTATTCCACATTTTCTTAACGGTCTAATTAACAATGTTTTTTTTTTGTTTTTGTTGTAACAGGAGAGACAAACCTTAAAAATGGTGAACCACGCCCGGAAGATTTTCGGTCTCTTTAAATCAGAGGCGTAGTGGTTTAACGACGCAGTGACAGCTTTAGGGCTAGGTGGGTTGTGCATGACCGGATATACCACCATCAGCCACGGCATGCAGGGGGCCTTTGTGGAGCGGTGGCACAGGGAGACGTCTTCTTTCCAGTTACCGGTTGGCGAGATGACGATCACCTTGTACGATGTGTAGTGTCTTCTCCACTTGCCGATTAGGGGGTGCTGCTGGACCATTCCCGGATCCAGAGGGTCGATCCCATCGAGTGGATGATGATCTATCTAGGTATGGAGCCAGATATGGCTGATTTTGAGTGTAGGACGACAAATGGGCCTCATATCCGGTTCTCCACATTGAACGCTTATTACGAGCACCACTTGGTGGCGGCGGCCAAATCCGAGGATGCGGAGAACGACCTATTTATGGAGTATCACCGTGCCTGCACTCTCCGGTGCTGGTTCATGTTTTTGGTAGTGTTTACGGTGATTTCCGGTAAACAACCGCTAGTCTTCCAAACTATAATAAATATGATTTGGTTACTTGCAGGATCGACTAGATTGATCCTAGGACACATAGTCAAGAAGATTGTCATCAACGTTTATTCGAACCATATTCATTATTTGTCTTCTTCAATAAGCGTTGTTCGATTAAAGAACAAATAGTCTTGACAATCACTTTGTTATATATAAATGTGACTTCAATGAAAAGATAAGTAACATAACATAGAAAATTAAAAGGACTATTGAAACGTAAAGAATCTTAAACTGCAGAAATGTAAAAGACTTTGAAAGTAAATAACATGAAAGTAATTCGAAAGTAAATGACGTTAAAGTAAAGATACAGAAATGTAAATGGCGAGAAGTAAACAAAATGCAGTAATTCTGGAAGATAAAAACAAAAGATAATACACATGTATTAAAATGGTGGTGTCATACGTACATTTTCTCAGCGAACTCTTTCTCTTAACGCTTGATACTTGAGTAAATATGTGAGTGATTTGTACAAAATGAACACACGGAATCCTAACATTAAGACTCCTATTTATACTAGTTTCGACCTTAACGGTCCTATACTAATCTGCTGCCACGTTTCTCATAAGGACTTCTAGCGATGCCATCTGTTACTTGGACAGTTACGAAACCGTCTTCGAATTTCAAATCTTCCCGCCTGAGCCTGTCTTCGACGCGTGGCAGTGTATTAAACAAACACTACGAAAAAACACGCTAAGTAGTAATACTTGAATATATTTACAAATTTGTCTAAGTCCCCGAAGACACATACTTTTCACTAGCTTTCAGTATTCATTATCTTCATAGCGAACTTAGAAATCTTTACCCTCGAAGCATGGCCATCAGTAGCCATTCTTTTATTTTTAAGGGATGGCCATCAGTAACCATCTTTCCTTCGATTTTCTACTTCTTCGAAGGATACATAATATAAAACGAAATCTTCAGCTAACAAATTGCCCCCAATAAATGCCTGTTTCGAGAGTCAACAGAAATAGGCGTTTCTTGTCATTATAAGATTTCGTTCTTTATTGATCTTTGAGAGTTCCAAGACTGCTGACTAACGTCATAATCATAGATGACCCTGTTTCCGAAACGTCTTGTCATTTTCAAAGATGTCTTCTCATAACTTACATTCCCACGTTTTAACCTTACTTCTTGATCATTACTCCTACATACTAGGAGTGAAGCTAACTTTATTCGACCGCCGTTGGATTAAATCACCAGCCGCCACGTGTTCTTTGGATTTTACCCAAAAGATTTAAAAAAGGGTTTCCGTTAAACCTTTAAATACTTGGTCTTGCACTTCTACACAACCTTTCATTCCTATTTCTTCATCTTCTTCAAAAATCAAACATCTTCAATTTCTTCAAAATCTCGTTCTCTTAATCAGAAATTTCTCTATGGCTTCATCTTCAAATGTTCTTCAACCTGCTCTGAAGCTCCAATCAACAACACGGTCTGGGGAACAAGAGTACGTTCAAAACCCTAACACCGAAGAAATACGCGCTATTTACGCTTCCCAGGTAATCATTCCCTTTGAACTTTCTGGAAAATCTCTCGCTTTTATGGGTCCATTACCAGGTGAAAATATCCCATCTCTGAATAAATTCTTCCCTGCTTATTACAAGACCAGACCATTAGTTAGCAAAATTAGGATAGATGAAGATGGTTGTTCTCCCTCAGGAAAATCTGCTAACATGGAAGAAACTCCAACTGTAACTCCTTTAGCTTTAGCGAAAATTAGGGTAAACTATATGACCAACTCTGTAAAAGTGTTTAGGTCAATTCCTTTGGCCAAGGATCCTGATTTGTACTATGCCTGGTTGGAAAAAGTAGAGAAATAGAAAGAATCCTTCTGGAAATCGTTAGGAATATACGATTTGATTCAACTGTCAAAGACAGGTTTAGAATACAACCAACCCATGTTAGTAGCAGCGGTTCACTTTTGGGATGCTTCTCACAACACTTTCCATCTCCCCTGTGGAATGGTTACCCCTACTCTTTTTGATGTGGCTGCGATTACAGGACTTCGACCAACTGGCGAAACCTTCGATCCTAATGAAATGGATGATGATACTATTGGTTTTAATGACTCACAAGTCACTTATACTGCATTCATCCAGAATCATCATATTACCACCGAAACGGCAGTATCCGATGAAGAACATATTGCTTTTCTAGCGCTATGGCTTTCACGATGTACCTTCTGCTCAAGATCTATTCAAGTTGCCAAGAGATACCTTTGCATGGCTAATCAGTTGCATGCTGGAAAAAAGCTCAACCTCAGCCAACTGCTTTTAGGGTCTCTTTATGAAAACCTCAGCGAAGCTGCAACCCTTACCAAAAATTTCAAATCCGGTAGTTTACTTTATGCTGGCCCTTTCTGGCTATTACAACTGTGGCTTAATGCTACATTCGAAACTCATCTTCCCTTTCGAGGAAACGTCAATGAGGAGGACAGCAAAATCAAGAATCGAACTATAGAAGGGACCAGGTTAGCTTACCTAACTCCAAAAGAAGAAATTGGAAAGCTTCGTGAACACTTCTTGGCGTATTCAATGATGTTTGCCCAGCGTAACCAGTTCGATCCTTCTATGGCCCCCTTTGTACACAGAACAATAGGTCCTGAATGGTTTACTCGAAAATTTCCATCAACATCTCAGGATCAACAAACTGAGTCTATGGAAATTTGGGAAGCCTTTCTGACTCCAAGGTTACTTTCCCATCGCCTTCGACCATCAAAAGGTCAATGTATTCTCGTGTGCTACCAACCAAATTTGGTCTCGAGACAGTTTGGGTTGGTTCAAATAAAACCCAAGTGTTTATATGAGAAGAGAAACCATATGTGTTTCCATACCTTGTACTTGACTGAAGAAGAATGTAAAACAAAAATCAACAAATATGTTGGCAACACCAAACTTCCTCCTGTCTCTTTCGAACCTGCTTTTTATTCTACACCAGACTTTCATCAATGGTGGACGGATTATTATAGCTCCCAAATCTTTGATGCTGATAGCCTTGCTCAAGAACTAACTGCAGCTTTTACTGATGTGCAGGAGAAATTTCAAAAAGGTACTTCAACTCATATTAAAGAAATCCAAGCTTTTCAAAAATTCTTTGAAACTATCTACAGGCCTGATGATCTTAGTCGGACCGTTCGTGAGGCTGCAGTCATTTTGCGCGAAAAGTTTTCCGCCAAACTGGATAAGTTGAAGTTGCCCTCGTATGTTCGACCAGAACTACGCTATGAAGTGGCTTTCAAACTTAAACCTCCAAAATTCCCTCCACTACCAAGTGCTGATTTTGGTGTGGCTCTAAGTCCTCCTTTCCCAAACTGGTTCGTGTGTGGGAATGCTCTCAAAATTCTTCGAGAGAGTACCAAAAAACGCGCTGAACGAGTGGTTCCGACTAAGCATACCTTGGATACTTTCAAAGGACATCTTCATATAGATCTTAAACATGTTCGTGTCCTGACCCCAATACCTGAAGGTTTGGATTAAAACAATCTTTTCGACTGACTTTTCTTTTCTTTGCTGATATACTGATTTCAGTTTCAACTACAGCTGTTGCACGAAGGAGAAAGATCAAGGAAGCTTCTGCCCAAAAAGATTCTGGGACATCTAAGAGCAACAAACCAAGTGAAAGTGATTCCATCGTTACTGACAAGAAGCCCATGGTACGTACTCATCTCATATTCTTGATTTTGTACAATCTGTGAGTAGTATCCTTCTTACTTATCGTCTATTTGCCAGAGCTTGAAACCCCCAACAGGTTCGAAGCGAAAAGCTTCCTCGACAGTTGCCTCAGATGGCGAAGATAAATCTCCTCCCCAAACTAGACAAGGACACAAGAAGAGACAAAAAGCTGTTACCCCTTCAAGAAAAGGGAAAAGGACAAGCCCCTCTAAAACTGTTTCTCCTGGTGATAAGGCGTCCTCTGAAGAGTCTCCTCTGAAAACTGCTAGTAATGCTTTCGTTGTGGAAAGTCATAATTCAAGTCCAGACAATATCCCAACCAAGGTATTTGGGTTCCACCCCACATATTATCTTATGATCTTAACCAAATAATTAAACTGTCATTTACCTTGTTATTGCAGGAAGACGCTGGCACTGCCACTTCAGGTTTCAAGGACCATGGCTTTACCATTAATGTTGACAAACTTTACGGTAATTGTCAAACTTTAACTTTCGTCAACTAAACCTCTCAAAGGTTTATCTTTATGACTAACTTTGCTTTGTTTAACATAGGTACCTCTCAAAATCAAACCCATGTTCTCTCGCCAGTCTTTGAAGATGTTAGGCCAATTGCTACCATATTGCCTAATGAACCAGTCGAAGAAAGTCATTCCACTGACGAATCCCCACCTACTCATCAAGACAAGAATTTGGAAGAAGATCACCCATTCTCAGGCAGCGACAATGTGAACCCCCCAACACATGACAGTGAAGATACTGCGTCGGAGCAAGATGCTATGGAAGAAATCTCTCAACCAGAAAAACAAGATCCTCAAGAGACTTCGACTCCTGATACGAAAACCATTCCTGAGACAACTTCGACGCTTGCCCCCGTGAAGCCTACTCCTTTGGAGCTGGAACAACTTAAGCAAACTGATCCTCTTAGTTTCTTAAAGGCCATCATGGATGCGAATACTTCTTCGCCTTCGGAACTTAATGTTTCTCCAGCTGCAACTGTAGAATCTAGTGACAAAGAAGATATTCCTAGCCTCCTCCGACAAATAAAAGAGAGATTCTTTGGGGTCAATCTTGTAGACGTCCTCAACCGTGAACCTATTAAGAGCCACAACTTAAATCAACTTCTAAAGAAGGTAGATTTGCTTCAAGTTTCCACAGAAGTTTCAGAGGTAATTGTTCTGTTGGGCTCTCTACTCGAGCAACTCCAGGCCAACATTCTTCGAAGGCAAAATGTCGAAAAAGAACTATCTGAGACAATGGCCTCTCATGACTCTTCATAGAACTCTGCTGTGGACGCAACGAAACAAGGTGAGGCCCTCAAGCTTAAACATTCAGAAAATCAGAAGGCCTTTGATGATTATGAGAAGAACATCAACTCCTGGAAACAAGAGATAAAGGCACTCGAGGACAAGATAAAAGAAGCTGAACGTTGTCAGGCAGCCATACAAAAATCTAACCAACAGGATTTGCTCGAATTGGTGCAGTCGGGAATTAGACATTTCGAGACTGCACAGAAATTAGTGCCAGAAATCGAAAGATTGAAGAAACAACGGGCACTAATTGAGCTTCGCATGTCTTCGTGGGAGACTCAATACTTGAAGATCAAAACGGATCTCCTTGAGGATTTTAACTAGATGTTTTCAATCCTGTTACTTGTTGCGTCTTTATTTTGTAATCGAAACTATTGTAGACTCATAATATTTGTATGCTTGACTCCCATTTATATCTATAATGTTTGCCAGCATTACCTTTAGCGAATCTAAACATTTCTGTCAAAATATATCTTTAGATTCTCTACAGTGCTTTTCATTTAATGCAACGTGTAGAATCCTGAACATCTTTCGCAGCATCCTTGCCTCTAGACTTGACGTTTCCCCTTCTCTAGCCATAATCATTATTAAACAGTGACGTCACTTTCTCCAAAACGTCGGTTTAAGACGTGCGTGCATCCGTTTCATGATTACTTTTCAACTTCCAAGGGCGGGAAACGGCGGAAGCCATAACTTCTTTCTTTGGAAAACCAACCGCAGTCCAATCACTCATTAACAATTAAAAACCACCCTTCAGTATTCCCAGTCTATATAAAGGGTCAAATATTGTCTTCACTTCTTCATTCATGCGTTTTCTCTCCAAACCAATCACAGAAAAAAGAAAACACACAACTTCTTTCTCAGAACACCTCTCTTATCTTGCAATGGCTGAACCTCTCTTCTTTAATGACATCAAAGCCCTCATCAGAGGCGAGTTCAGACTTTCTGAGGATGAACTTGTTCGTCATTTCATCAACATCGAAACCCTTTTTGTTAACCAAGAACTGGACTTCTATTTTGAAGAAGTCTTGGAGGGTGCTATTTATCCCAACATGGTAGCAGAATTCTGGATGAATGCGTCTTTACGCATAGATCCTGAAGGTAGGACCACCATTGATTCTGAAATTCGACACGCTCGTCTCAGCATCACTCCCACCACCATTGCCAACCTAATAAGATGCAATAACTCTGGTGAAACTTTTGATGACAATAGTTTCAACATGACTACTCATCTCATGTTGAGAACTCTTATGGACAATGATCGCTTCAGTGCCAAAGTCATCAGGATCTGGCACCAGATGCTCGTGGGGAACTTCCAACCTCGGCGGATCGATGAAAACAACATCATGGTTGAAGACTTGGAGTTCATCCTCTGTGGTCTTCGAGGGAGGAAAATTAACATTCCTTTAATGATCTTTAAAGGACTTGTTAAAGCTGTCTCTGCCGGTGTTGACCGTCGAGGGAGTGTGACTTGTCTTCCCTACGGGAGACTCCTCAGTTACATTTTCTTGAAGAAAGGTGTAGTGAGGCGGATGCGTGGCTCTGGAGCCACAGATATGTTCGAAGCTGAACCTTCGCCTGTGCTGTCCTTGGAAGGCTTGGACCAAAGAATCAACTAGCTAGTTTTTTCTTTAGGGTTTTTTTTTTATTTATATGCCCTTTTTCTTTTTTCTTTTTTGTAATCTTGGATCCTGTTCCTTGGATCGCTTGTAATGCATGTACTTTCATGCCTTTAAATGAAAGAAACACTTTTGGTGTCTCCTTAGACTCTTTTCCTTCCATTAAAATTTATTTTGATCGCATAGCCATTTTGATCAACGTAGCGTATATGTTTTGACATATGCCTGGCCATTTTGATCAACGTAGCGTATATGTTTTGACATATGCCTGACCATTTTGGCTTTTCGTAGTACCCTGAGTATCTACGTTTTTGCAATCCTTACTTCGTACATACTTGGTTTATATTTCTTCAAATATTTCCCGTTTACTTTTAAGATCCTACGATCTTCTGCTAATTCTTCAATTTCGTAAGCATTGTTCGAGAATACTTTCAAGATTCGAAAGGGTCCTTCCCAATGTGGGGACCATTTACCAAGTGCCTGATTCTTTCGATCTATAGGTAAAATAACTTTCCAAACTAAGTCATTATTAACAACAGTTTTACCTTTCACCTTTTTATTATATGCTCTGGATACTCTTTCCTTTTGCCTTTTTATCATTTCCAGTGCTCGAAGTCTATCTTCGTCCAAATCTACTAACTCATTCATCATTAACTCCCAGTACACGTTGGGAGGAATGTCTGCTTGTCTTTGTATTCTTACTGATTGCAAACATATCTCAATTGGGAGTACTGCATCATGTCCAAACGTCAACTGGAAAGGAGTTGTATTTGTGGCTTCTTTTGGAGATGTCCGACAAGCCCAGAGCGCTTGATCTAAAGTCTTATGCCAATTCTTAGGTTTCTTTCCCACATGTTTCTTAATAAGGCCAATTATTATTTTGTTTGCTGCTTCAACCTGTCCATTTGCTTGGGCGTAATAAGGTGTAGAAGTAAATAACTTGAAACCTATTTCTCTGGCAAAGTCTTGCATTTTTCGTCCAGTAAAGACTGATCCCTGATCAGTTGTTATACTTTCTGGGATTCCAAACCTATATATAACGTGTTTCTGAATAAACTCAATCACAGCCTCTTGGTCCACATTTGCCAGTGGTATTGCTTCGACCCATTTTGTGAATTAGTCTATTCCTACCAAAATGTACCTTTGACCTTTAGATGACTTGGGATGAATTTATCCAATCAAATCTAATGCCCATCCCCTGAAAGGCCATGGTTTTACTATCGTACTTAATTCGTTTGCTGGAGCGTGTTGGATACCTGCATGTTCTTGGCACTCTTGGCACCCTTTCGCAAACTCTATGCAATCTTTTAACATCGAAGGCCAATACATCCCATAACGAAACAAGAGCCATTTCATTTTGTGTCCTGCTTGATGTGCACCACATGCCCCACTATGTACGTTCGACAGAGCCAAATATGCTTCTGCTTCACCCAAGCATTTCAACAATACCCCTTCAGGAGTTTTCTTGAATAATTCATTTCCCATCAAAAAATATGACAATGCTCTATACTTGATTCTCCTGTCTGTATCCGTCGAAGGGTTTTTTAGGTAGCTAATAATTGGACTCCTCCAATCTGTGTCTGCCAACGAGTCTATATTTAGTACTTCGAATTGTTCTTTGTTGGCATAACCCAATTGTGAGTTCTCTAGATCACTTGGAAAAAGTTTAGTAAACATTGCTCTTCCTCTTTCTTCAATCAATTCCTCCAACTTTTCTTTTGATACTTTATATCCTGAAGCTAATTGTGCCAAGTCGTTTGCTTCCTGGTTATTCACCCTTGATACGTGTTTTAATTCCACATATTCGAATTTCTTGAGTAGCCTATTTGCGATGACAAAATACATGATCAAATTCTCTTTGATACACTTGTACTCCTTTGTCAATTGCTTGATGACCAATTCGGAGTCTCCTTTAATTTCGACTCTGGTTGCCCCCAATTCTAACAAAGCCTCAAGTCCAGCAATTAATGCTTCGTATTCAGCTTCATTGTTGGAGCATAATGGACCTTCGATTTTAAATTTGAGCTTTGTTGGAATTCCATCAGGAGAAATTATCAATATTCCAACCCCAGTACCCTCTCTATGCGTTGAACCATCGAAGTATAACTTCCAAGGTGTTAAGTCCACATAATGCTGATGATTCTCAACCACCGCATGGTCGACAATGAAGTCTGACACAATCTGACCTTTCATTGCCTTGAGAGGCTGAAATATTAATGAATATTCAGTAAGGGCTAAAGCCCATTTGCCAATTCGACTATGTAATATTGGCTTAGATAACATATGTTTAATAACATCACAATGAGATGAAACGTAAACATCAACTGGCTTTATATAATACTTAAGTTTGATACAGGAGAAATACAAACAAAGGCAGAGTTTTTCTATATCAGTATATCTAGTCTCTGCATCATTGAGTACTCTACTTAAGTAATAAATGGCTCTTTCGATGCCATTCTCATCCTCCTGGGCAAGCATGCTGCCTATTGTTTTATCTGATGCTGAAATGTATAGGCGCATGTGCTTCTTCCCATTTGGGGGAGACAGAATTGGTGGACAAGTCAAGTATTGCTTTATCTGATCAAAAGCTTCTTGATGTTCAGCACGCCATTCGAATTTTCCTTGCTTAAGCCGAATTAAAGGTGAGAAAGCTTGCGTGCGTCCACTCAAGTTAGAGATAAATCTCCTTAAGAAGTTTATTTTGCCCAATAATGATTGTAGTTCTTTCTTCGTGGATGGGGACTTGGTTTCCCTAATGGCTTTCGTCTTGTTCTGGTTAATTTCTATCCCTTTTTTGTGGACTACGAACCCCAAGAAATCACCTGCCTGCACAAAGAAAGCACATTTAAGGGGGTTCATCTTCAAGCCATATTTCCTCATTCTTTCGAATGATTGGCTCAGATGATCAAGATGACTCATACCCGAGGTAGATTTTACCACAATGTCATCTATATACACTTGCATGAATGTTTCTATGAAGTCATGAAATATAGAATTCATTGCTCTTTGATAAGTTGCCCCAGCGTTTTTCAAACCAAAAGGCATCACAACCCATTCGTAAGTGCCTATTGCCCCTGGGCAACGAAATGCTGTCTTGGATACATCATCTTCTGCTATAAAAATTTGATTGTATCCCGAATATCCATCCAACATGCTCAAATACTCAAAACCTGCGGCTGAGTCTACTAACATTTCTGCTATAGGCATGGGATACTCGTCCTTAGGAGTAGCTGCATTAAGGTCACGAAAGTCTATGCATACTCTTAATGAGCCATTCTTTTTAATTACAGGTACTATATTAGCAATTCACTCAACATACCTTGTAGTTCGAATAAATTTGCACCGTAAGAGTCTTTCGACCTCTACTTTAATCTTCGAGTGAATCTCTGGCGCGAATCTTCTGGGAGTTTGCTTTACGGGCTTCTTCCCTTCTTTTATTGGTAATTTTAGTTTGACTAAATCCCTTCCTAGACCAGGCATCTCATCATAGTCCCAAGCAAAACAATCTCTGTTTTCTTTCAGCATTTTGATGACCGTTGCTTTCAATTCTGGTTCTAGTTTCGCGCTGATATATGTTATCCTTTTTTGATCATTGTCTCCAAGATTTACTTCTTCAAGTGGATCTTGGGCCAACATCTTTATATTCGACGCCATTGGGTCTTTTTCGAACCCCAAAGGTTCCTCGTCGTATATTGCATCCAACCTTTGGTTTGGTTCTTCTCTTATGAACTCTTCGTCTGGAGCCGTGTGTTCAGGGAGTTCGAAACTCGCACGTATCTCCAATTCTGTTATTCCTTCTTTGGTTAAAACTACAGCTGCTACCCCATGAATCCATTCTCTACCAAGCAAAAGATTGTAGTTTGCCTTTGCTGGTATAACCATGAACATGGTTGGCCTGGTAACTGAGCCTACCGTCAAATTGACTTGAACAACTCCCAGTGTTTGTCCTATTTTGCCTTCGTAGTTAGATAAAACCATATTATGTGGCCTTATATCCGTATCGAACATACCAATTCTTTTTAGCATGTATTGAGGCATTAGGTTCACTGCTGCTCCCCCATCAACTAGGACTTTATTAATGCCAACGTTCTCAATCTTGGCCCTGATATAGAGTGGCTTCAAATGATTTCGCATACCCTCATCAGGCCTTTCGAAGAAAGCATTCTGTTCTTCTACTGCACCATTATTCAGCACATAGTAACACACAGGTTTGTGTTTTGTCATTTCCTCGATATCAGCCTCTTCACAGTCCTCTACTTCAGTTTCCTGATTAAACTCATGAGGGAGTACGGAAACAACATTGCAATTCAAGTTTATAGATGACACTCCATCAGAGTCAAAATCATTTGTCATTCTATCCTCTTCTTTCCAGGAATTTAAACGCATCTTGTCTTCTTCATCCAAGAGTTTTTCAGCTTCGAATAATCTGCGTTCCACCGGAGGTTTGTTTGACTTTGCCCCCTGGTATGGGACTTGGTTGCTACTAGATTCTCCACCTTCTCTTGGCCTGTATTCCTTCTGAGCCTTTTTTATTCTCTGATGCCTTCTCCACTGGGAACGAGACATAGGATTTTTTCCTTTATAATTCTCTAATCGATGCGCCTCTCGATTTGGTCTTTGAAATTGTTTCCTATATGCCATTGCAGTTCTACCACCTTGGTCCCAACTTCGCCATTTGTTGGTTCTTGCATCAGCTTGTACCCACCTATCCCTTGGCGCATCTGCAGGGATTCTGAAAGTTACCCTTCGAGTTCTGGGGTGTGGGCTATCAGGCCTCTTTGTTGGAGTCCATATGTCGAAACCGTACAGGTTAGGACGCAACCCCTGAGTTTCTTGACTCATGTAACAATACACACGTTCGAATGATCGTGCTAGCATTTCGTCATAGACTGCCCCACATCTTGGGCAGAGAGCAACTTCAGTGTTTTCTTTGTGGCATCTGACCAAAAATCCTACTAAGCTTTCCTCCATCTTTGGGTACAGTTGTAGTAGGGGATTTGGCTCTCTTCCTGGGTGTTCCCACCTTTCGCGTCGAACCCTTTCGAAGTTGGCTTCGACCCTTCGATTCAGCATGATCGAGCACCTTGGACACATCCATTGCTTACCACCATTTCTCTCGTGGCAATTCCAGAGATATTCTTTTAGGCTTTCGGTTCTTGGAGGAACTTCGATGTCCCCATTTCGCCTCGTCAACCATGTCTCTAGTTCGCCAAATTCAGACACTGGTCGTCTGGCGCTGACCATGTTAACCGCTGCTGGAGGAACTTCAGAGATCTGGATTTTCTGGAGTTTCATCCTGAGGTCTTCAGTGGCCTCACTGTCTTCTTCCTTCGATGCTTCAGTTATTTCTGTCTTGGAAGATTCTTCAACAACAGTGTTGAAGACTATTTCACCTTTTAGGCTTTCAGTAGCCTGCTTTCCATTGAACATTGCTTTAGTCTCCACAACCTCAACTTCAGAGGCCTCCACCATGTTGATATCTTCTACCTCGCAGAGGCTAGCGTCAGCAATGTTTAGGGGATTGGTATCGACCCTCATATGACTCTTGGTCTTGTCAGCAAACTTCAACCTTCCATCATTGAGAGCATTTTGAATTAGATCCCTGAAAAGAAAACATTGAGAAGTTTTATGGCCTAAAAACCCATGATATTTACAAAAACCTCTTTTCTTCCGTTGTTCCAACGGAGGAATTTTTGAATTTGGAGGTAGTATCATTTGGCCATCTTTTACCAATAAATCAAATATTTCATCACACTTGGTAATGTCGAATGTATAAGTTTTCTTAGGGAACCTATCATTCTTATCGTTTTCTACTGGGTTTTTTCCATTGGCAGGATTTAGCAATTTGCAGGCGTAAGGTGGCGCTTCTTTCAATTCAGCTAAGTCTATTTCGACTTCTTCAGGGCTATACGAGCCATTAAAAGACTCATCATCAGCGTCCTCGGCTTCGACGTACGCTACTCTCTCTTTCTTATAACTTTTATTCGCCCTAACTTTTTCTGCCTTCAGTCGTTCGACTTGACGAACCCTGTCTGCTAATTGGGCCATGTCCCTGAGGTATTGGGTATCTAATTTCTTTCTTATTGAATAATCTAGACCACCTGCAGCCATTTCAACAAGTTCATGCTCTGGGACTGTTGTAAAACACCTTGATTTCAACAAACGAAACCTATTTAAATAATCATCAATTGTTTCTGTGAATTTTCTTTTAACACTGGCCAATTCTTTCAAACTTATCTTAGTTTGACCCATGTAGAATTGCTCATGGAAAAGTCTTTCCAAATATGCCCATGCATCTATCGAATTTGGTGGCAAAGTAGTAAACCAAATGAAGGCATTTTTTGTCAGCGAACT
Source organism: Vicia villosa (assembly GCF_029867415.1). NCBI lineage: Eukaryota > Viridiplantae > Streptophyta > Magnoliopsida > Fabales > Fabaceae > Vicia > Vicia villosa. The sequence goes on from NC_081181.1 coordinate 158,624,910, forward strand.
AGGGAAATATTTGATCCTTAAATCCTCGTTTCCCGCTAAGTCTCCTGCTTCTGTCAAATATCTAGCAATATGTTCCACCGTTGACTCATTCGTTTCGCCTGAAAATTTTGTAAATTTGGGTACCTTAGTGCCCCTAGGCAATTCTGTCTGCATGATATAATCTGATATAGGGGATGTATAGTTTGGACGTCTAAGTCCAGTACTAAGGCCATTATTAGCCATAACCCTTTCTATCATGGCAGTTAAGTTATTTTCTGTAGCCAGATTTTCTCTTCTGACTCTTTGAACAACCTCATCTGGGTGTTCGTTCCTACCCACAATCCTTAATCTGGGTTGCTCCTCCTCCGTTTCTTGTCGAACGGGGACGGTTCTTTGATTTGAAGCTTCTAAGTTAATTATTGGAGTTCCTTCGAACATCTCTGTTCTTCGTGAGGGGCCTACATCCCTAGTGGCTGTCCTAGATGACGGAACTATGTCTTGTACACGTTCTAAAATGGGCCTCTCTTCTTGATTCAAAGGCTGTTTGTCTTTCCTTTTAGGTGGCGTTATTCCCATGAATTCTGCCATTCGATTCATTTGAGATGATATCTTTTGGAAAGTCTCCATGTTTTCTCTATTTGTAGTAGTAACATTTGCCATTAGTGGGCTTAAAACTGAAGTCAATTCTCTGGCCAAAACCCCTACCATATCATGGTTGCTTGCATCCATTTCTTGTCGAAATGCTGCTTGGTTATTTGTGGTAAAGTGAGGCACCTGGGTAGAAAAACCAGTGTTATGTGCACTTCGACCCACTGAACTAACATTCGGTGAAAATGTCGCATTGTTAGTTGGGGCATATATAGGTCCTGCCCCTCGTACGCTTGTTCCATATTGGTATGGCATTCCATATGGATTATTTGGTCTCCATTCGAAAGCAGAATTCGTGCCTTGACCATGCAAATTATTTGCAGCATTTGTCGAGGCAAACAATACGTCCTCTGCGCTTGTGGATGAGGGTGCGGTTGTCGATACTGAAACTGGAATAGTCCCTGAGGGTCCTGTATTATTTTCAGGCATAGCCTGGGAATTATCTGCAGGTCTCGATCCATTTGGACCCGTTGCATCTCGTGTTTCTTGAGTAGAAGTCGAATTTGCCGCTCCTGATCCTGAACCTTGTGGGGGATCTTGATTACCCCCTGCACTGGCCGTAACGACCATTTTCCTGTTGTACCTTCGTTTGGGAATCGGTTGTGCACTGTTCTTTAATTTACCGTTCCTAAGGTTCATACAAGATCTTGATATTGTCTAGACAAAAATAAAGCAATTGATTAAAACAATCTGCTTGACACTGTCCCACTGGGCGTGCCAATTTGTTTACGGTGATTTCCGGTAAACAACCGCTAGTCTTCCAAACTATAATAAATATGATTTGGTTACTTGCAGGATCGACTAGATTGATCCTAGGACACATAGTCAAGAAGATTGTCATCAACGTTTATTCGAACCATATTCATTATTTGTCTTCTTCAATAAGCGTTGTTCGATTAAAGAACAAATAGTCTTGACAATCACTTTGTTATATATAAATGTGACTTCAATGAAAAGATAAGTAACATAACATAGAAAATTAAAAGGACTATTGAAACGTAAAGAATCTTAAACTGCAGAAATGTAAAAGACTTTGAAAGTAAATAACATGAAAGTAATTCGAAAGTAAATGACGTTAAAGTAAAGATACAGAAATGTAAATGGCGAGAAGTAAACGAAATGCAGTAATTCTGGAAGATAAAAACAAAAGATAATACACATGTATTAAAATGGTGGTGTCATACGTACATTTTCTCAGCGAACTCTTTCTCTTAACGCTTGATACTTGAGTAAATATGTGAGTGATTTGTACAAAATGAACACACGGAATCCTAACATTAAGACTCCTATTTATACTAGTTTCGACCTTAACGGTCCTATACTAATCTGCTGCCACGTTTCTCATAAGGACTTCTAGCGATGCCATCTGTTACTTGGACAGTTACGAAACCGTCTTCGAATTTCAAATCTTCCCGCCTGAGCCTGTCTTCGACGCGTGGCAGTGTATTAAACAAACACTACGAAAAAACACGCTAAGTAGTAATACTTGAATATATTTACAAATTTGTCTAAGTCCCCGAAGACACATACTTTTCACTAGCTTTCAGTATTCATTATCTTCTTAGCGAACTTAGAAATCTTTACCCTTGAAGCATGGCCATCAGTAGCCATTCTTTTATTTTTAAGGGATGGCCATCAGTAACCATCTTTCCTTCGACTTTCTACTTCTTCGAAGGATACATAATATAAAACGAAATCTTCAGCTAACAGGTAGGCATTGCACTCTTTGTGGACAAGAATGCAAGATACGTCGACGTGACCTACCTCCGCTACTTCATGGACTTGACTACCGTTCACTAATGGAACTGGGGGTCAGCTATTTTGGTATACCTATACCAGAAGCTGAATGAGGCCTCCAACTGGAGGACCAGGCAGTTGATCGGATCCGTCACACTCCTGACGGTACGTTTCATTTTAATTGTTTCACATTTATTTATGATTCGTATTTATTTTTAATACATTATCGTGTTTGTGTTTCAGGGATGGATCATCTCCTACTTCCCCCGCATCCACGACTTCCACATTGATCCTGCATACGAGAACGCCATGTCCAGGGTCGCCTGATACGTTCTCCAAGGAGGGAACAATGCAGTGGGACCATATCGTGGGTACCTCGACCGCACAGCTCATGATGACATCAATTGGAGACCATTCAGTGACTACACTATTGTTGTCGCCTTTGACCGCATCTCATTATATTCTGGCTGGTGGCATGCGGGACCAACACCATGGTGAGGTATCTCCCTGAGCGGTACATGCGGTAGTTTGGATTTGTGCAGATGATACTCGGGTCACCTTTTGATGCTGCTCCCGACACAGTTACCCGAGTGGAGCAACTAACATAGTTGCGGATTTGGGAGCGTCATGTGGTCCCGGAGGAGTATCGTCGCATGCAGGTCACCCGGAACTGGCACAGTGTGCAGGGGTATGTCACATGGTTCTATCGGGTGTCACATCCTCTGATGACACCCGACGGTTCCAGCGCTCCTAGGCCAACATACGAGGAGGTCCTGGAGAACCAACAGGTCGAGGATGATCATGCCATTGATCTCCTGTCGATCTGCCAGCGGATAGAGCTACTTGGGCGGGACGCGTTGAACCGAGGTATCATTGATCATGGCGGACCAGAGGCAGTCGCCGTGGTGGAGAGGATAGTCGGTGATGCGGGCCATGCGGTGGCATATAGGAGGCAGAGGAGGTCCCAGGAAGTGAGGGTTAGACATACCCAATAGGGGTTCAGTTTTTTTTTTTTGTATTCAGCTTGTATTTCGCACACTATTACTCATTTTGTATATATTATTCGGATTTTATTTATTATATTAGTATTTTATGTTGATATGTCGTTTATTTTGTTCGGCGTTTTTTCGTTTTGTATATATTACTCGTTCTGTATATATTTTGTACGGGACAATTAAGAAAAGCATAAAAAAAAGAGAATTTCTGCATAATTCAGAAATGTACTTTCGAAAATCCCCAAAATTGTGAAAAAGGTGTTTTTGGAAGCGCATATCCGAAAACACCTCCCATTTGGTGTTTTCGAAAGTGCACTTCCGAAATCTGGAAAAATTTAGAAAAAAAAATACTTCGGAGATACATCTCCGAAGCAGGGATAAATTGGGATTTTCGCTAGGGGGTCACCCCATAGGGAGGTGGATAAAAAAAATTTCTAAAATTTTGATGAGGGCAAAACATAACTCTTATGTTTCACAAAACAAAGCAATTATCCATTGTAGCTTTAAAGCTGCTTGTTGAGAATATTTGTTTTACAAATTGGCTAGTGCTATTTGGTGTAAGATATCATGAATGTTTGAATTTGGTATTACTAAGAACATAAAGCCCCATTATATTTTCAAAAAATTGAGTTTCGTATAAGTATCATGGTTGTTTGATTTTGGTATAAGTAAGAATATAAAGTCATTTATCTTAACAAATTGCTTTGAGTTAATTACTTTGAAAATAAAGACGCGTGTTCTCATCTTTTTTTGATATGACATGAACCATACAGAGATGACACATTGAAGTTAAAAAAGATGGAGCATACCTCTATGCAAGAATCAGGAAACAAGAATTTTCTTAACTAATAAAAATAAAATGTGTTTTGATTAGTGAGACTATTTTATTACTTTAGTGGCAAAAAAATTGTGTTCATGCTTTGTGTGGAATTTTTATAAATTCATTTGTATTTTAACCAATATTACATGTCTTTATATAGCTCATACATGCTTAGTAAATTCTCAATTGGGTGCTGGGCTAATATTGTAATAGGATGGATTTCGGCCCAAATTTATATATTTTAATATTTTAATTAATTCATTTTAAAAAGAATTTAATTAAAATTATTAAATAATTTTTTTACCAAAAATATTAATTTATTTAAAAATATATTAATTAATAAAATATCGTAGCCATCCTTGTCAGCTAATAAAAAATAATTTTTTTAGACTCTTAATACGCCAACCTAAATGGAGTAATAGATTGTGCAGTGCAACTCCAATAGAGTAAATATGTGATGTAGGTAAATTAAATTTGCTTTCAATTCTAAAATAATAAAAATCTTTTATGTACTAGAACACGAGTATTTTAATATTGAGTAGTTAGCAAAATTAATTTGTAATAATTTTTTCCGGATAAAAATAGGATATCATGCAAGTTGGAGAGGACATATGATAAGAAGATTAAAAGGCTCATTAGAGAAAAGAAAAAATCAGTTTTTCTTAAAGACTATTATCATTAAAAGAGGTGTCTTTAGTATTTTATTTTATATTTCAAGCCTATTTACCTTTGCTGGCCCATGGCCCATTTAAATATTGGGAAAGAAACTCTAACTATATATTTGTATGCATCTTCCTCATTAATGTTATGAAAATTCTGAAGTGTTTTATTCTTTCTTCCTTAGAAACTTAGATCTAGTTTTAATTTGAGCAATTATCTATCATTGTGCTTTCATCTCTTTCACTCATGGCTCCCCTCAAACCCAATAACCTTCCTTCTAAAGAAATTGTAGAAGAGTCTGTCCAAATATCCCAACTCCATTTGAACAATGCTATGCAAGACACTCAAGCGCAAATCGATGAACGTTTTCATGTTGCAGCTTAAGATCTAGCACTACAACTTGGCAAAGTTCACACTAGGTTTGATAATGAGAAACAACTTGCTGATTCAAGACATGAATCTCTCATGGCAAACCTTCACAAACTGCTAGCTCAAAAGGAAACCCTAAATACTGATGTTGGTCACTCTGCTACTGTTCATCTCAGCACTGTTCACGGTGTTACTATTCATGACGGCACTGTTCATAGCAACACTATTCATGAGGGTACTGTTCACTCCGCATCTACCAACTCAGGTATCCCTAACACTCCTTATTCCATTCCTATGGTTACTACCCCTATTAGAAATTCTGCCAGCTTTTCCAATACCCTTGCCCAACCCACTACCAGCATTCCCCCTCGTAATACTGCAGCACAACCACCACCCCCTTTCCTCCATATTTATCATCCCCTCAACCTTTTATCCCACACCAACCATATAACAGCCCCTTCACTCCTCAAATACCATATCATCTCAACCCACAAATTCCCCCTCTACCAACTGCACGCTCACCAAAACTTGAACTCCCTATGTTTGATGGGTCAAACCCCTTGGATTGGTTATTTCAAGCTGACAAATTTTTTAACTTCTATAACTTACCCCCTGAAAATAGGTTATCATTAATTTCTTTTTACATGAAAGGCGATGCCTTGTCTTGGTTTAAGTGGATGCATTTAAATCATTTCTTAACAAATTGGTTTTCTTTCATAAGAGCCTTGGAATGAAGATTTGGTCCATATACTTTTGATAATCATCAAGCAGAATTGTTTAAATTGAAACAGGATGGGTCAGTTACGAAATATCAAACAAGGTTTGAAAAACTTGGTAACCAAGTTGTTGGACTACCTCAAAAGGCTATACTAAATTGTTTTATTTCTGGTTTAACACCAACAATCCAGAATGAATTAGCCATTCATAAACCAACCTCCATTTCCCAAGCCATTGGCCTTGCAAAATTAATCGAGTCCAAGATTAATGATGCAAAATCCAAATATTCCAAACCCTATAACCCATCTTTCAGCAAGCTTAATCCCTCTTAATTCCTTTAACCCACAAACAAATCCACCAACCAAAACAGCAACCACACCACAACTTAACCGTCTTCCCATTAGAAATCTTACAAAAAACCAACTTCAAGAACGTCGCGCCCAAGGTTTATGCTTTAATTGCGACGAAAAATTCATTCTGGGGCACAAGTGTGCGACAAAATTCTTTTTGCTTCTTGCTGAAGAGGACTTAATAGAATCTGACCCAGCAGTTGAAATTATCAGCGAGTGTGAATCTCCATCATTGTCCGATAACACTTATTTTCAATTATCTCCCCAAGCTTTAATCGGGCAGTTTTCTCCACAAACATTAAAATTATAAGGTGTAATTAATGAACTGCCTGTTATGGTTCTGGTTGACACAGGCACTACACATAACATCCTCCAACCAAGTTTGTCCCAACATCTCAATCTCCCAACTTCCGAAATTCCACACTTTTCTGTAAAGGTTGGCAATGGCTCTCATCTTAAATGCAAGGGAATCTGCCAAGATGTTCTTCTCATCCTTCAAAACCAACAATTTTCATTACCTTTTTATTTGCTACTAATTGAGGGAGCTGATGTCGTCTTGGGTATGGCTTGGTTGAGAACACTTGGTCCAATCAATGTTGACTTTTTTATACCCTCCATCACATTTTCCCACAAAAACACTCAAATCACTATAAAAGGTGATCCTCAAACCCACCCATCACAAACCAACTTTAATCAACTTTGCCAACTTGTCCATACCAACTCAATTGCATCCCTCCATATAATGACCTTTGAAAATGTTCCAGAATCCTCATCCACACCTTCACAAATGACCCTTGACAGCCTTCCCAAATCACTTCCCCTTGAAGTCTAATCCCTCATAGAAACTCACCTAGAAAATTTTCAAGCTCTTAAGGCCTTCCTCCTTATAGACCTCATGATCACCATATTCCTCTCCTCACAAATACAATACCAGTCAATGTTAAACCTTATCGCTACCCTCATTATCAAAAAGAAGCTATGACAACCATAATCAAAGAAATGTTAAGAGATGGAATTATAATTCCCTGCAACAACCATTTTTCCTCTCCCGTCCTACTTGTGAAGAAAAAAGATTGAAGTCGGAGGTTTTGTGTTGACTATCGCGCTCTAAATGCAGTAACGGTCAAATACCGTTTTCCTATACCTACCATAGATGAGCTACTTGATGAGTTGGGAAATGCATCAATGTTCACTAAGATAGATCTGCGCTCAGGTTATCACCAGATTAGAGTCTCTTTGGAAGATACTTATAAGACTGCTTTCAGAACTTTCGATGGGCATTACGAGTTTCTCGTAATGCCATTTGGGCTCACTAATGCCCCCTCTACTTTTCAATCAGCAATGAATGACCTTTTGAGGCCTTACTTAAGACAGTTTTTTTTGGTTTTCTTTGACGATATTCTCATTTATAGCCCCACTTTTAATGATCATTTAACTCACTTATAAATTGTTTTTAATCTTTTAAAATCAAATGTTTTTGTTGCAAAAATGGCTAAGTTTGTTTTTGCAGTTGATAAAGTTCATTATCTTGGTCATGTTATCTCTGCTGGGAAGGTTGCCCCAGATCCAGAGAAAGATCCAAGCCATGTTGGATTGGCCAGAACCTCGTTCACACACGGCTCTACACGGTTTTTTAGGCCTCACAAGTTTTTACCGTCGATTTGTGCGTCATTACGCCACACTCACCGCTCCTCTCACTGATTTATTACGTTCCACTAGATTTGTTTGGAGTACAGAGGAGGCCGAAGCCTTTACAAAGTTGAAGACGAAGATGATCGACATGCCGGTTCTTGCCTTGCCAGATTTTAAAAAGAAATTCATTGTTGAGACAGACGCATCAGGAGTTGCCATTGGTGCAGTTTTATCACAGGACGGTCACCCGATCGCTTTCTTTAGCAAGAAGATGTGTCCAAGGATGTAAGCTTCTTCTGTTTATGTGCGAGAAATATATGCTGTAACAGAGGCAGTAAAGAAATGGCGTCAGTATCTTGTGGGTCAACAATTTCTTATTCATACAGATCAAAAGAGTCTACGTAACTTGTTGCTTTAAAAGATTCAAACACCAGAACAGCAAAAATGAGCCGCTAAATTGCAAGGTTTTAATTTTGAAATATTATACAAACCTGGGAAATCGAATCTCGTTGTAGATGATTTGAGCAGAAAGTTCTCTAACAACTCTGTTCTGATGACCATATCTTCTCCAATCCCTGACCTCCTTATAACCCTTCGAAAATTCTACAACAGAGACACAACAGGTCAAACATTAGTCAAACATCTTACACAAGATCTGACTGAATAACACTCTTTTAAGTTCATACAAGGCTTAGTGTACCACAAAGATCATATCTTTATACCTGATATTGCAGCAATCAGAACACACATCCTTCGAGAGTACCATTCAACACCAACAGCAGGCCACTCAGGGGTTAAAGCAACACTAGCAAGAGTATCTGCTTCATTTTCTTGGCCGGGAATTTACCTCACAGTTAAAACAATGGTAAAATATTGCTCAGTTTGTCAACAAAACAAGTATGTAACACAGAAGAAAAAGGGACTTTCGCAACCACTTCCAATACCTCATAAAGTCTAGGATGAACTTACCATGGATTTTATCACCAATCTACCAGCTTCTTTTGGCCACACCATCGTCTGGGTAATATGTGACCGCCTCACCAAGTTTGTGCATTTCTTGGCGCTACCAACAAAGTTCACGGCCAAGGACCTTGCTTATCGTTTTTCTGTGGAGATCTATCGCCTACATGGGAACCCTAAATCAATTGTCTCCGACAGAGACCCCTTGTTTCGGAGCTCCTTCTGAAAAGAATACTTCAAAATACAGGGAACAACATTAAAATATAGTACTTCATATCATCCTAAAATAGATGGCCAGACAGAGGTAGTTAACAGATCTATAGAGACTTACCTTAGATGTTTTACGAGTGATCTTCCTTGTCAGTGGTACAAGTTTCTCTATCTTGCTGAGTTTTGGTATAACACATCTTTTCATACATCTATTAAAATGACCCCCTTCAAAGCCCTGTACGGTCGGGATCCTCCAAATATTCTGCATTATGTGGCCGAAAATCATCATGAAGCCTCCTTGTCCGCCTCTCTGCAACAAAGAGAACAAATAATTAGTCAGTTAAAGGATAACCTTAAGAAAAGCATAATCCAAATGGAAAAACAAGCAAACAAGAACTGAATAGATTGTGCCTTCAAACAAGGAGATCTGGTGCTTCTACGACTCCAACCTCATCGTCAACAAACCGTGAACAGGAGATCATCCCAGAAGCTTGCGAAACGTTTTTTGGTCCTTTCAGCATCATTAAACGAGTTGGGGAGGTAGCCTACACGTTGGACCTTCCTTCATCTTCAAGAATCCACCCTGTTGTTCATGTTTCGTTGCTTAAACAGTATTACGGCCCCCAACCAACAAAGGAAATTCGCCCATTTTCTCTTCAAGAACAGCAAAGCTTTTGTGAGACTCTACAGAATATGCAAGACATTGAAGGTTCGAGTTTTTTTTATGATGATAACAATAGAATTTTGGGCAAAGAGGTGAGAGTTTTAAAAAAATGATGAAGAGCTGAGAAGTGAGTTTGAAGCGCAAGTGAGAGGGAAAACACAAATGCATTATGCAAATACAAGTGCAAGTGAAAAAGTAAATGACCTACAAGATTCACTTATTGCCCCAAGTACCAATATGAGTTCCAAACAGCTGGCAGGGTCCCACAATATGACCGTTTCACACTCCCTCACGCGTGCTACCCGTGCTTCACGTGAAATGTTGCAAAACAGCATGCAACCAGCTGCCCCCCACACATCTATTCGCACTGCCCAAGGAATCCCTTCTTTCCCTTTTCACACGTTTCCCATTCCCCAAAAACCCTATCTTCTCCCAATCAATCAGCATCCTCCATCCAGATTTTTCCTTATCCTTCCATATCAAAAAATATTATATCTCATCCTTCTAACCCTAATGAGACCGCGGCTGCCACCTCACCCATGTGCCTTTTCCCTTCACTGTATTTCCCTACTTCTACCACAATTCAACCCGACCCACTTCAAATAACTTTCCTATGAACCTTGAGGACAAGATTCTTAATGGGTCAATGAGTATTGATAAGAAGATTAAAAGGCCCAAAAGAAAAAATCAATTTTTCTTAAAGACTATTATCATTAAAAGAGGTGTCTTTAGTATTTTGTTTTATATTTCAAGCCTATTTACCTTTGCTGGCCCATGGCCCATTTAAGTATTAGGAAAGAAACCCTAACTATATTTTTGTATGCATCTTCCTCATTAATGTTATGAAAATTCTGAAGTGTTTTATTATTTCTTCCTTAGAGTTTTAATTTGAGCAATTATCTATCAAGATAATTATTTACTACACAATCTCTTTATTTTTTTAAACTAAAATAAAAAATGTTAATGCTTTCTTTTTAGAGATTGTGTCACATTCACTAATTTGAGCAATTATCTATCAACATCCTTAAACGCCATACAATACAGTACAGCCAAAGATGTATTTTAAAAAAACTGTATATATTTTATTATTTAGGATTAGAGAAGGTTTATAAATGAACTAGTAAGTCGGTATAAATGAACTAGTAAATTACATTATATTTTTCTTCAAATAAAGCAAATTAAAAAGATAAAAATGATTTATCGTTCTATTATTTAGGATTATAGAAGGTTTTCGAAGGAACTAAAAGTAGGTTTATTATCAGAAGAGGTTTTTCATTTTATTATATATATTTTAATTCACAGAACAACAGAAAAATCAGCAACGAAGAAGAAGATAGAGTTCGCCGATCAATGAATACGTCGTCGTTTATGGACAAGCAGATAATGGATCTGAATCTCTCTCACGGATCTCCCGCTCCTTCCACCAACGATTTCATCGACCTAATCAAGCATCCTCGTCACCACCAACAACAACAAGTACTTGATGAAGATGATGATGATCAACAACAACACGAAGAAATTGATTCATCATCCACTCACAATAACGGAATCAAAAGTGCCGATATCGTTCCTAGCTACGATTTTCAACCGATTCGTTCACTCCCTGATTCTTCCCCCAATTTCGGTTCTTCGTTTGCGAAAACTTGGAACTCCGATTCCAACTCCAAAGTATATATTCTTACTTTTTCTTCTTTTTTTGCCCTAATTGCTTCCTGGTATTTTATCCTCTTTTGTAGTTGAATTGAATTGAATTGGATTGTTATTCACTATTTTTTTGTATGATTAATTGTAGTAATTTTAAGAAAAATAGCTTTTTTTTGTTTGAAAAGTTTAGATTATTCTTTAAGAGTGGGACGATAAGTACTCATATGTCAATGTAAAATTGGTGGTGCATGTTCTTTTTTAGGGTGTGTTTGGTTTGGATAGAGGGTTTTAGAGGGGAGGGCTTATTTTTTCCTTTTTCCTTCTTAAATTTAGGAAGCCATTAAATGTATCTAAAGAGGATTAATTTAAGTGGTTATTGGAATGTTGTATGATTATTTATTATGTTAGTGATTTTAAGATTCAATTGCAAGAGTGGTGACTTGCCAGTTTCAGAGTTAGCTGCTGATCTGTTGTTTTATTTATTTGTTTATTGTTTACTTCTTGAATTTTCCTTGTTCTCTCAATTGTGCAGTTTGAGTTATGTGTTATTTTGGCATTGCATTGGGGTTTCATGTATTTGAATAATCTGGTGATCATATGTAGTGTTGTGCAATATATAGTAGGTCATAAATAATAATATATCGTATCATCTTAGTGTAGTGTTATTTTCTTCATAAATATTAAGTATTCATCCTTATTTTGTGCAGAAGTACAGTTCTCTGGATTCTTTTGAACCTGCAAAGGTGACTGTAGAAAAAGACCGAAGTGCTGTTGATGCCTCAATTTTGTTAGAGATTGATCGAACAATGAAGAAACACATGGACAATTTGCATCATGTTCTGGAAGGTGTTAGTGCGAGGTTAACACAACTAGAAACCAGAACTCACCATCTTGAGAGTTCTATGGATGATTTGAAGGTATCTGTTGGAAATAATCATGGAATCACTGATGGGAAATTGAGGCTGTTGGAGAATATTCTTTCTGAGGTATTTTATAAACATTGTTAAAATGAAATACTTTTGAATTATTAGGTTGTCACGGAAATTGATCTTAGGAATGCGTTAGTATTTTACTATGTCCCTAATTTGGGTTCTCTCTACAAAATTGCCATAAGTTCCTTCAGCTTCAACTTGGCTGCACTATAGTCTATAGCCCTATGGTCTCATTTTTTCTTAGTGGCTGGGAAAATGGTGGAGGGGCCCCGGACATTTGAGGATTGTATGTATAATTTTGTATTTGGCGTACATGATTGAGTATTATTTTAAAATTTCTGTAACGTCGTATCAAATTTTTAAGATGTGTTGAACTGAATTTGTTAATTCAGAGTTGCGTTTGTTTTTACATTGAGTCATGGACAACACAACCTTTGATTTACAAACCCTAAGAAAAAGCAGTTACGGCTGAATTATTTAATCATCAGTCTGAAAGGAACAAACTGCTTATTTGAATAATTGGTTTGTAGGGAACCTTATGTAGATGCTACTTGTGAGAAACAATAACAGTATAACACTGCTTTTAATATAGTTATGTTTGTGCATGTTGCCTGCTATTGGCATATAATCGCAACTCATACTTAATCTATCTATAAGCTTAAAAGCTCATGTTTTTTCATAATTTATTCTCATATTGGTCCATCTTTTACACTTTTGTTGGACATACAAAATATACAGGTGCAAACAGGGGTGCAAGATATCAAAGACAAACAAGATATCGTTCAAGCTCAGCTGCAACTGGCAAAACTCCAAGTTTCCAAGACAGAGAAACAATCAGAACCTCAAACTAGTGCAGTATCAAATCCTGTGCAGCAAGCTTCATCTGCTCCTCAGCAATCTCAACAATATCTTCCTTCATCTTTTAACCTTCCACAGTCAACTCCTGTGGTTTCTCCCCCTAATGCACCTCCTCAACCTCCTTCTCAACAGGGTTTGCCACCTCCGGTTCAACTTCCCAATCAATACTCACAAATCCCAAACCCAACTGTTCCTCAGAGAGATCCATACTTGCCACCACCACCTGTTCATTCTCAGGAAATCCCAAATCAGCAGTACCAGCTGCCTTTAACTCAGCAGCCACATCCTCAACCAGGGGCACCTCCACATCAACAATATCAGCAGACCCCTCATCCTCAGTACGCTCAGCCAGCACATCATCTACCTCAACAGCAGCCACCACTTTCATCCGGAAATCCACCTCAACTGCAGTCTTCCATGGGTCACCACCATTTAGAAGAACCATCTTATGTTCCTTCTCAGAGTTATCCTCCCAATGTCCGCCAACCACCATCTCAGCCACCCAGTGGACCTCCTCCACCTGCCCAGCAATTCTACGGGACACCGCCCCAAGGATATGAATCACCATCAAGTAGATCTGGTTCAAGTTATTCTTCTGGATATGGTACATTGCCTGGGCCTGCTGAGCCATATCGATATGGCGGGCCACCTCAGTATGGTGGTAAACAACCTCAACTACCTAACGCCTCTGTGGCGTCCAGTGGTGGAAGTGGTTACCCACAGCTCCCAACTGCCCGCCCTCTCCCACAAGCAGTACCTACTGCATCATCAGTAAGTGGCGGCTCAGGTTCTGCTGGAACTGGTAGCAGGGTGTCTGTTGACGATGTAGTAGAAAAAGTTGCTACTATGGGATTCCCTAGAGACCATGTGAGGGCAACGGTTCGGAAGCTGACAGAGAATGGTCAATCAGTTGACTTAAATACAGTGCTGGATAAGCTTATGAATGAAGGCGGTGGTGATATGCAGCAACAAAGAGGTTGGTTTGGTCGGTAAAATGGCGGTAATCAATTGAACTTTTGTATAGAAGTATCATTTGTTTTGTGTTGAAGGTTTATGAGGAAGGATGACTGCGTGGTTGGATTGTGCCAATTGAATATTTTCACTTTTTTCTTTCTTTCCATTTGTTCTTATTTCTTGGATAGTTGAAACTGTTTTATGCTTTCTTGTGGGTTTAATTACTATCTTAATCTTGTGCAGTATATTTTCAATAAATAAAAGGAGATTTGGTAAGTTGCTCTGAATTTTTCAAATTTCTGGCACAAAACTAAATGCTACTTCAAATTATAAGTTGTTTTGACGTAGTTGATTACTTGATTTTATATAGACGAGAAATCATGTTGTTTTTATAAAATTACAGTTAAAAATCCGATCAAGGTAAATTAAATAAACTTAATTAATTAATTCATTTAATCTATGGATATTGATTTTCATTAACAAATAATGAATTTTTAGTAGTATTGTCAATATTTTATAAACATTTCTACATATAAATGACGTAGTCCTCACATGTTCTGCTAATCTAGAATGTTTATTTATTTATTTATTTTGGTAACAATTAAATATATTTATATAAATTTAAAAAATGTGATATATTTTGGCAATTTCTCATCGCACATTTATACATTCTAATTTAAAAAATGTGATATATTTTGGCAATTTCTCATTGCACATTTATACATTCTCCTACGTCTTGTCACTCTAGTACAAAATATTTAAAATGTCTTACCTATTTGAAGATATTTAAAATGTCTTATGTATTTGGAGATACATTTTCAGATGCACTGAATATAATTTTTTTTTAAATAAAATTCGGAGAAACGCTTCCGGAGTCTTTTTATAGGTGTGTTTGGAGATATATCTCGGAACATAACTTAGTTTTAGAAATCACCAGATGCACTGAATATAATTTTTTTCAAAAGAAAATTCGGAGAAACGCTTCTGGAGTCTTTTTATGGGTGTGTTTGGAGATATATTTCCGAACATAACTTGGTTCAAGAGGAGGGATATATTTTTTTTTTTTTGTCGAAGAGAGGGCCTAAGCCCAAGAACAAAACAACTAAACACACACTATTCTAGGGTACAAGACACCCTTAGAATCATTAACAAAGAATTCAACAAGCCAACTAGGAATTATAGGAAAGGACACATAACCAAGACTCAACTCTTTATCGAACATTGCAAGGCGATTCGCACAACCATTGCACTCACGATAAATATGTCGAATTTCCACCTTTTCTAAAGCATTCATCCAAAAATGGATTTTACACACCAAATTACTATTGCTCCTGTTGTTACCCTTCCGCTTGTTACAAATATCCACCGCCTCTTTCGAATCCGACTCAAGAACAACATACTTGAAACCTTTCTCCACCACCAACTTCAGCCCCTCATAAATACCCCACAACTCAGCACACAAGGAATTACTTCTGCTCACTCCTTTAGCAAAACCCCCACACCATCTTCCCTCCTCATCTCTAAGAAGACCTCCACAACCAGATCCAACATTAATAGTATGAGCTCCATCAACATTAACTTTAATAAAACCAGTCTCTGGCCTGCACCATTTAATTTGCACCTCCTTTCTATCTCGTTCCATGACGCGATTATTACAAGCAGCGGCCTTGTAATGAAGGATATGCGTAGCAATTACACTAACCATGTCCACAGGTCTACGAAAGTGTTCATCATGCTTCGATTTATTTCGCCATTCCCAAATAGCATGGCAAGCTGTAGACCAAAATTCTGGCCAATTTCCAACACCATGGATACTAGTAACAAACTTGCTATCCATATTCATCTGTAGCCATTCCTGTAACTCTACTATATAGAACCGATGTGCAATGTCCCTAGGAATAGTTCTATCCCAAATGCTCCTAACATGAATGCAGTCTCTAAACACATGCATGGTGCTCTCCATATAATTACCACACACACCACAATCTGCATGCCCCAGCCCAAATTTTCCCATTCTTAGACCTGTCAGAAGCCTATCGTGGTGTAGCAGCCACATAAAGAAACAAATTCTTTCCGGAACTTGTAGCTCCCAGATTCTCTTCCACTTCTTGCTAATAACCGGATCATTAGCCTCCATCAAGAGCTTATACATGTTGCTTATAGTCATACCTTCATCATCCTTAGGGGAGACTTCAAACGTATCCTCCTGCGAGTCAGCTAGTGGCGGGTGAAGTGCTGCAATATGCAGCCTTAAAGTATGGGGCAGCCAGCTTAAAAGTTGCCAATCCCAATCTCCATCTACTCCCACAAGATCACACACCTTAGCATCAGTTAAATAAGCAGGAATACAAATATTCTTATCAATCATGCAACAACCTCTCTCAATCCAACTATCTTGCCACGCATGGATACTATCTCCATTACCAATGTTCCATTTTCCTAACTCCATTAAAGTAGAAGCATTCTTCACAATGACTCTCCAAAGATTAGAATCCAAACTACCAGCTTTAAGATCTTTAGTCACATCCCCTACCTTGTATTTACCACGAAGAACTTGACACCACAAATCCTTATCGCCATTTAGAATTTTGCCACCAAGCTTCATCATACAAACTTGATTCATAGTTCCAAGATCACGTAGCCCAAGTCCTCCATCTTTTTTGCTTGAAGTTATCGTGTCCCAGCCAACATCATGATGTTTTTTCTTTAGATCGGTATCACCCCAAATAAATCCACGTTGTAATTTTTGGATTTCTTTGACACATCTCTTAGGAAGACTGTTAGTCATCATGGGATAAATTGGGATTGCTTCCACCACACTATTTGCAAGAGTGACTCTACCTGCAAAAGAAAGTAATCTAGTTTTCCAGTTAGCAAGATTTTTTGATATCTGTTCTATAACATAGTTAAAGTCTTCTTTCTTCAGAGCTTTAGCCTTTAAAGGAACTCCTAAATATTTTCCAAAGCTGTATGTCTCCTTGAACCCAGAAGCATGACAAAGCTTGTTACGCATCCCACGAGACACATTACAAGAGAACATAATACTCGATTTCTCCTTACTTATCTCCTGGCCCGACAGCAGACAGAAATCATATAAAATCTTCTGGACAATCTCCATTTGGATCTCTGTAGCCTCCCCAAAAAGAAGGAGATCATCGGCAAACATAAGATGCGTAATACCAACACCATGGACTCCGACACGAAATGGTTTCCACTTCTTCTTGATCACCTCATTTTCAATCAAGTGAGATAATTTATCCATGCAAAGCACAAATAAATATGGAGATATGGGATCTCCTTGCCGAATCCCCCGACGAGGCTGAAAATACTCATTCCTACTACCATTCCAATTCACATTCGTTTCCACGCTTGAAACACCATGCATAATTAGATTATTAATATTATGAGGAAGCTTTATCTCTTCTAATGTTCTCCATATGAATTCCCAATGAAGCTTGTCATAGGCTTTGGCCAAGTCAATTTTCAGAGCAAAGAAACCCTTCTTGCCTTTCTTTTTACTCATACTGTGAATCACTTCATTTGCTATAATAATATTCTCATGAATGGATCTACCCGGCACAAAGCCAGTTTGATAAGGAGAGACCAAACTCGACATATAGGGCTTCAATCTGCTCACTAAAACTTTGGTAACAATCTTGTAGAGAGTATTACAAAGCGAAATAGGACGGAATTGTTCAATTTTCTGAGGCTGGTCCACTTTCGGAATCAAACAAATGTCCGTTTTATTAATATCAGCCAACATGCTAGGCTCCTTCCAAGTCTCCATAACAAAGTTGCAAACATCCATTCCAACAGCATCCCATGATTTCTGATAAAAACCAGTAGGAAATCCATCCGAACCAGGCGCCTTCCACGGTTTCATCGAGAACACAGCTTGCTTGATCTCTTCCATCTCCACATTCTTATTCAACTGTTTCAAATCCTCCTCATGCAGCTCAGGATAGCTGATCGGAGTTTGATACCAGTTGCACCATTGATTCGGGCTAGCAAACAGCTTCCTATAAAACTCAGTGCAATGCTTCTGTAACTTTTCCTGATCTGAAATCCACTCACCACTTTCATTCTTCAACATAACGATTTTGTTATGTTTCCGTCTGGAGATTGTCTACATATGATAGAATTTAGTGTTTCTATCTCCATCCTTAAGCCATTTAGAACGGGATCTTTGGTGCCACATTAGTTCTTCTTGATTCAAGATATGGCTTAAATCTTTTTGAAGATTATATTGAAGCCTAGAGGAGGGATATTCTTATTCTAAGAGTAAGCTATCAATACTTACTCCTCCTCATTACGATTGATTCTTCTCAATATAATGGTTAAAGTTAATGAGTATTATTTTTCTCTCTCTACATTTAATTATTTATTAATTTTAACCATTAGATTGAAAAGAATCAATGGTCATGATAAGGAATAAGTCTTGATAACTTACTCTTGGAGTAAGAGTATCCCTCATATATATATATATATATATATATATATATATATATATATATATATATATATATATATATATATATATATATATATATATATATATATATATATATATATATATATATATATATATATATATATATATATAAACTTACCGATAAAAAGTAGAAAGTTTGTAAATAAGTAAATGCAATGTAAA
This sequence comes from Vicia villosa, assembly GCF_029867415.1. Lineage (NCBI taxonomy): Eukaryota > Viridiplantae > Streptophyta > Magnoliopsida > Fabales > Fabaceae > Vicia > Vicia villosa. Next base: position 158,643,693 of record NC_081181.1, read on the forward strand.
TCAAACCATAAAATTAATATGTACTAAATCATATCAAATTTAATACACATATAAAAAGTGTATTAATTACAATCTAAAATGCATCAAAAGATCTAGTACCGCATAAATTTATAATTGGTTCCGCTTTCAACGCTTCCTTATTTGATTCTCTTTCAAGCTCCATCAATTTGGTGGGCTCTATCATCTCTCTATAAATTGATCTGCTCAAGTTTTTGCCTCATTTGTTGAATGTGTCGTTCACTCGATCGATATAGCTGGAATTGGACACCCAGGTCTTAAATAAATCTGAACAAAATGTAGGTCCTTTGAAAGAAACTCTATTAACATGATGCGTACGGGAGGATTTTTAGGTGGACCACTCTGTAATGGAAAAATGTCTCTGAGAACCCATATTTTGTTAGATCGGTACACTTAGTCATATGCACTTGCTATAAGTTGACTATCTTAGGTTCTTTCTTCTTATATAAATATAATCTTATCCCATCCTTTAAAAACTAGTTTTTTTTCATTGGTTTCATCTGCAGTCGTGCTTATCCATCCACTCCACCATCATTTTATTCGATCATCCAAGTCAACACTTCTATTTTGTTTTTTTTCTCTAAAGACACACGTTTAAGATAATCTTCAACTTAATCTTTCTGTTTTTGATACTACATACCCAATTAAACACCTTAAAGAACTTTGTTGAAATGACACATTTACAAGCATGTTTTAGTTTTATTGAAGTTCTAGTATTGTTCATATGATCCCAAGACAAACTTCATAAAAAATCTTGATTATTTTCTTGTTCATAATATGACTATGCCTTTGAAATTTCTGCATTTTTATATGTCAATATTTATATACTAGTTTAGTATTAACCTTGGTATGCCTAATTTTTCTTCGTAGATTGATTATTGATCTTTTTACTGACAACAGGTTGTTGCCTATTTATCAATGATTGATATTTTTTTTGACCAAAATAATCTGTTTCAAAATATTAACATAGTCATTGTAAATAGAATTTATTTGTTACAAAACTATATTTTTTATATCATAAGCTAACGCCCATTAATATTGATCATTCTTTATGTTGTTTTGTTGTTGTTAAGAATATAAATTAATTTGATGTTTTGTTATGCGTTGTTAAAAAAAAGTGTCGACTTTTTTAATAATGATAATTTTTTTGTAAATATGTAATAAATTAAATTATAAAAAAATTGATGGACTGAACTCGCCAACTCATTAGCGAGTCTAAACGGAACAAGCTACCCGCTTTACCACCCTGAACTCTATAATGTGAATATATCTTTTAGGATAATACATTACTATTACTTTCTTATATTAGAAATTATGCTAATATTTATCATATAAATTATAATGTATGAACTATTTTTTAACAAAACATGAATTTAAATTAAATGAATTTTATATAAGTCATAGATTATAATAAAGGTTTTATAATAATAAGTTAAAATAATTCATAAATATATCATAGGCATTCCTTTTCAAAATTTAATTTGATATTCAATTACAACTAATTCAGAATCTATCTTATCGTTCACTAAGGGTTCACTAAGGGTATGTTTGGATTGATGGAATGAAGCCGGATGGAATGAAATAAATTTATGTTCCATCGTTTGGATCAATCAAAAACAGATGGAATGAAGTGGTATCAGATATAATGCATTTCATCCTATTACATCACTTTCCACCATTTTTTATACCCTCTGATTTGGACGGAATGAAAAAATTACTCTATTCCATCAAGATGTATCCAAACAATAAAATGACGTATTTATTTCATTCCACTCCGTTCTGCTCTATTTCATTACGCTCCGCTCCATTCTGCTCCGTTGTTGTTATTGTATCCAAACATAGCCTAAGAAAAAACCCTAATGATATCATAAATTATTTATGTAAAAATCTGTTAAAAACAATTTTCAATTTATTAAACAAATAAATAAATTTAAATATTCGATCAAATGCTCACAATAGAGCTTTGTCTCAATAATTTTAATATGTTTAAACTTATTCAATGTTAGAAAAATTTATATGCTACATAAATACGAAATCATAGAATTAGTATGAAAAATATTCAAACTTTAGGAAAAAAATAATAATAAAATAAAAATTTTATTGATTGATTTGATTAAAGGTGTGTTCGTATTGTGTGTAGCTGTTTTGTTTCCTTTCTTCCAACCCAACCCCCAAATTCGTTCCTTCTTCGTACTCTCACGGCAGCCACTTTCCGATCAATCGCCGTCATCGTCAACTCTCATCGCCGCCGCGCGACTCGACTCTTTCTTCCTAAGGTTTTCTCTCGTTCTCTCAAATTGCGCCGATGGTTTAATATCATAATTGTTCAAATTGCGTAATCGTAATTGAAATCAATTGAAACAATAACTATCTATATTCACGATTCCTTTCAGTTTATTGTGTAGTTAATTTATGTATTCTGAAATCAATTTCCGATTTCGATGATTTTTATTTTCTTCATCATTGACAGTGTAGTGGTTGTTGTTGTTGTTGTTGTTATTTGATGATTTGTGAAAGATGTGAAAAATTAATATGTATTTTCAATAGAAATTTTAATTAGGTTAAACCGTAGTGACAGTTAGAGAGATTTTTGTAATTAGTTATTTAGTTTTAATGATTAGTGTTTTTTCTTAAAACCGTTTTTGGTAAATGATAATGATGAAATTAGTCTGTTTATGATTTTGATTGGTGATTTTTGAGCTGTGAGAAGTTTAGTGTGGAATGTGTTTAGCTTAGAGTAGCGATGTTTTAGATGATGATGATTTTGAGTGGCTGGAGATCTGTTGTTTAGGTTTCTTTAATGGTTGATCCAATATATGCGGTGTTATTCGATTTTGAAATCATCTGAATGTTTCTTTATGTGTTCAATTTCTGGCTGCTATTAAATGTATTTGTCGTGGCGTCATTGATGAGCCTTGGATGTTTCCTAAAACCCTTTTGATGATTTTCTTGTTACTTTATTTTTATTTTTATGAGCAATGGACGGTTTGGTGTTAGAATGTTATGTTTTAAAAGTAATTGAGGGTTTATTGAATGATCAGGCACGGATTATAGTGACATACAAAATTCTTATTTTATTGATTAGCAAGTACAGTTAGCATTTCTCACTAACAAATTAACAATAGTTGGACGGCAGGTTGTGATTCCCATTTAAGGCTTTCTGTCTTTTGATGTTTGTTTATGTGTTTTGGAAAGTCAAAATATTCTTCATAACAAATTTTCTGCATTTACTAGATCGGGATTTGCTTATTGACTGTGTCAAATGTTTATTCCGGTTGAGTGTAAGGATGCATAACTAGGAAACTGGCCAATTTAATAACATACTTAAATTAATGCACAAATAAGTAATCAATGCCGTTGTCCATTTACCACTGGAAAGATTGTTAAAAGTTTATAGTTTAACATCAAATTATCTTATGTTTGATCTCCTGATTTTTTTTATTGATGTAGGTCCATCTGTATTTCTGGAATTATTCTAAGCAACATAAGCTGGCTTATCATTCCTAGTTGGGATTTCAAAGAAGATACCATACAGATTTTGTTATACGGAAATAAATGGAGCTTAAAGCTTCATCTCCAAAACCAGAGTCTGTCGCGCCATCGGATTGCGCCAGTGATCCCGAAGAGAAGGAAGTGAGCGATGACGATGACGATGATAGGAATCATAAGCATCGGAGGAAGGAAGGTCATTCTCAGTCATTGGAGAGAGATGTTTTCGATCCTGCAATTAACAGACCATTCAGAAAGCGTAACAAAAATTTTGGGAACCGTCATCCATTTAGAGATAATGAATCTATGGCCTTTGAAACACTGAAATCTTACAGCGATGCCACCACAGATAAAGATTTTTATTCCAAGTTCGAAAGAAGGCGCCCTGGGATGACTTCAATTCCTCGAACACCTTTTGATATGAATCAAAGGTTACGACCAAACCAATCATTTGCTGGAGATCCTGGCGCTGGTAGGGGAAGAGGCAGGGAATCTGGTTTTTGGAATCATCGTGAATCTAGGTTCAGCTCAATTGATGTTGCTTCTCAAATGGTTCAGCAGGGATCCTTTCCTCCAGCCCTTTATACTGGACGTGGGTTACCAAATATATCAAATGCACAAAATGCATCTTGGAATACATTTGGTTTAATTCCAGCCGTACCCAACGGTGGCTTAGACATGCTTCATCCAATGGGTTTACAAGGAGCGCTCAGACCACCTATTAATTCATCTTTAAATGCGAATATTCCTCGTCAACGATGCAGAGATTTTGAGGAACGTGGATTTTGCCTGAGGGGGGACATGTGCCCTATGGAACATGGTGTTAATCGAATTGTCATTGAAGATGTTCAGGTACCTTTTTACATGAGATACTAGCAAATATCCATATTTTTAAAGTATAAAAATAATATTGAAAGAAAAACGTTAATTGATAAAATAGGTCACAGTTATAGGTATGCGCAAATTACATGCTAAAGACTTTTCAAATTGTCAGCATCGATAATTTTTGCTGCTGTCTTGAGTGAGTGAGGCTCTTTTTTTTTTTACCTTCTTTCCTAATGGTTAGGAAAGAATCGTAGTGTATCCCTTAGAGTTAGTTTCTAATCTTAGAGTATCTCCTAGGATTAGCTGTTCATACTGCCTACTTTGGGCACACTGGTAATAACTATCCTCATTGATGACCCTTTTAATTGTATGTTGAAAAGATTTTTCATTTTAATGATATTCTTTAAAGTTTATAATAATGTTCTCTCCTGCAGTCTGTTTGTTGGCATTGGTCTCAGAAAAATTGATATTCTTTTTTCTTCACTCCCTGTTGAACTTTGTATGTTTGTATTTTTTTTGTAATAGAATAGTCTAAATGCTGAATGTTAATGAACAAATGAGGAATTAAATCCAATGTTGTTAAGATGACAATGTTATTGATTAGTGGACACATAAGACAGGATAGAATTAAGACTAGAAGTTTTGGAAAGAAAGTTGTGGTAGCAATTATTGAAGAAAAGGTGATAGAGTTTAAGCTAATGTGGTTTGGTCATGCATGGAGAAGACTTGTAGAAGCCCTAGTAATGAGGGTGGATTGGGTGAAGGATAGCCAAACCTCGAGAGTTAGAGAGAGATCAAGAACTTTAAGTCAAATCTTTAAAATGGTTTTAAATTTGAATGGTCCATCATTAGAAGTTAATCATGTGATAGGACTTTATAAGTTGTTGGAATCTGATTCGACCTAGTGGGGAAAAGGTTTTGTTGTTGTCTATTCTTTACCTGTGCAATTTGATTTTTCGTGTAACAACTTGCTTTTCATTAAGTTTCAAATGTTCAATATTTATTTTTTGCATGATCTTAATTTGAATTGACTAATATTTGCACTTTCCCATAATTTTTCACTGTATCAAAGTCATACATTGTCTGTCAGACTAGCTAATTAATTTGTTGTTCATAATTCAGAGTCTTTCACAGTTCAACCTTCCTGTTTCGCTTTCAAGTGCACACCTAATTGGAGCACCTGCTGGAGCTGGATCACTACATTCAGTAAATGCTTCAACCGCTTCAATGAACAGCAAATGTAAACCTGGAATTATTTCCAAGTCCGCTGTCAATGATGTTGGTTTGCCGATGGATGGTGAATATCCTGGTCCAGGTTGCACAAGTGGAGCTGATCTTTATGATCCAGATCAACCACTGTGGAATGATAGGGGTCTGGAATCTTCAAATGCACTCCTAAATATGCAGTCATCAAAGATTGTTGATGATGCCGAGCCTATGTCTTGTGATGCTCCAAATAGTGTTTGTCCAGTCGAAGCTACCAGAACCTCAGTCAGTTTTCAGGGTGCCAGTGCATCTGTCTGGGGCAGAATTGGTAGTTCAAAAAGTAGAGTTGGCACGAAAGAAAAATCTAACCCTACAATGAGCTCTTTCCATTTTCCTGATAATCAATCAAAGGAAGATACTGATGAATTAATAGGTTCTCACAGCGCCTCCAGTCAAGGTAACCAAATCATAGCAGATGATGCCATCCCAAGAGCCTTGGAAGCATCTTTGAAGGCACAGGCTGATATGCGTAGCATACGTAGACCATCACAGAAGGCATTGCGTACTCTATTTGTAAATGGGATACCTCATAAGATTAACAGGAGGGAATCTCTTCTTGCTCATTTTCAGAAGTTTGGGGAAGTTACCGACATTCATATTCCAATAAACAGTGAACGAGCTTTTGTCCAATTCTCCAAGAGGGAAGAGGCTGAAGCTGCTCTGAAGGCACCTGATGCTGTAATGGGCAATCGTTTCATCAAGATGTGGTGGGCCAATCGAGACTGTGTTCGTAATGATAATTCTACTGCAAGTGGGAATGGTGCAACTGTAACTCCCCGCGGGCAACCACCAACTTTCTTTCCATCTCATCCAGTGGCCACTGATAGGAGAACTGATGCTTCAAGGACTATGTTTGATGGATCATCACCGTTGGATTTATCAAAGCCAGTCATTGCAGATGCACCCAAGGTTGCGCCTCCTTCGCAGAGGAAGCTTGAAAGCTTAGAGCATCTAAGGGAACAAATGCGCAAGAAGCAGGAAATTCTGGACCAAAAGCGTAACGAGTTCAAGCGCCGGTTGAACAAATTTGCGAAACAAGTAAGACCTAATAGCTTTTTTTTTCGTTAAATTGTAGCTGTTGATACATTGGTTTAGAGACTCGTGATATTTTGGATATTCAGTGCATTTTTCTTTTACTAAGTAATGTGATTAGTATAGTGTCAAGTAACAGGACCATATGTATCAATTAGTGCATATGCTGCCTTTCTAAGTCCCAGTAATAAAATGGTGTTCAGAGCTTATCCTCTACATAACTATATTAAAAAGAAAATATAAGCCTGGCACAATCATCGCTCACCACTGCATTCTGTTATCAACTTGTTTCATGTATTAATGTCATTCCTTCTCATCATATAAACTCTAATTTTTCACAGGCTACAGGACCCAAGGGTGAAGTTGTTACCGAGCAATCTGCCAAGAGACTTAAAACAAGCATGGCGTCTGATGTAGTCAAACTGGCTTCTCCTCAATCGTCTGATGCTGATATTGGTATGTCATCTCCACATGCAGAGACAACAGTGGATAAGAATAAACAGTTGGTCAAGACTGCTTCGCAAAGTCCTAAAGCAAATACACCAATGAGACTACAAGAACCTACAGGCTTGAGGCAGTCAATTCAACCATCAGTGCCTGTTAATAGATACAAATTGGATAACCGTCCCACTGCATTTAGAATCATCCCACCTTTGCCAGTTGGTCTAGCAAATGTAAGTCTTCTCTCTTTGCCTCATGTGTCTGTACATATTGTAGAGTTTTGCAATGGGTCCCGTTGTTTGTTTTGCTACAATCATTTGACTAAAGATTTCCCTGTTAGAGTTGGACATGAACTGACATGTGAGAATAGTAGACGTTGAATTAAAATATATGTCTGTATATATTGGATTATAAGATTTTAACTTTTAAAATTTGAAGACTGAAGTACAGTAATCTGCAATTCTGCATTCTCGGTTGTCTTTCCCTAGTCTGACCCATTTTGAAATATTTATGAAAATGAAATAGCTATTTATTGTTTTTGTGTAGATTCAAAGAAAGAAGAAACAATTGGGACTCATTATAGCAAAAAAATTATTGGCCTTTTTGATTGTTTCTATTTATTTTACCTTGTTTCAGATTTCTTAAATGTGTACAAATTATGTGTATTTTCTTTTCTCTGCTGTATTCCTGCTCACATAAGATATCATATTTAAAATTCCGGTAGTCACCCGAGTTAAGTCCCTATCTAATATACAATATGCATTGTATGGGGTAAGAGATCTGAAAATGTTAGTTAAAGGTTTGACCTCAACCCTTTTTTGGTCATCATTTAGTTAAAATAAAAGGATTTGGCATAATACTCTTGCAGGAAATTGGGAATTTTTAATCCAGGGGAAGGATTTGGGTAGAATAGTTGTTTGGACCTAAACAGAATCAACCACCATGGTCTTTGTGTTACGCGCAGCACTTCTCATACTCTCAAGCTCCCCAGAGCCAACATCTGCACTGTCATGTGTAGCACCATCTGACCCAATAGTTTACCAGAAATGACCATAAGCTCACTGTTACTTGCTGCAGCTGCCATCCCACGTTTCTTGTCGGTCCTTTTCTAATTTGTCCTTGGTTATCTATTTTGGGACTCAGGACTGGTCCGCCACTTTCTTCAGTTTTATACCATGACACTCCTAAGCTGTATGTGGTTGTTATGAAGTTGATCATCAGTTAGCCTGGCCTTTTATGAAAAATCTAAGGGCTACCAAGCTAGCCTGTCCTAAGTTATGATTGCAATCCACGAACCTATTTCGCTAATTGGTCTTCTCGTGTTAAACCTAAAAGTCCAAGTGCAATATTATATGAGAAAATTTATCAGGGAGGCGTTTGGAAGAGCTAATTTGTGCTTATCTATTGATATGAACACTTGTGTGATTTTTTACCGTTGATTGATTTTAGTGTGGGTATTTAAATAATACGGTCATTTTACCATTACCAAATGTGACACTGTCAATTTTAATCTTTTGCTTACAAAATTGTTGTCTTTTAGGTTGCTGCGTTGAAGGAACACTTCTTACCATATGGTGAACTTTCCACTGTAGAGCTAGAAGATGTGGAAGTCAATGACAGTAGCGAGCAAGAGGCACATCTAAATTTTACTACTCGTGGAGCAGCTGAGCAGGCCTTTATAAAAGGTAAATGCTGGAAAGATCATAACCTTAAATTCGCGTGGTTGGCACCTACCAATTCTGGCAATGGCAATGCCACAGTTAGTAGAGAACGTTCTCTATCTGCTCCTCCCAGGGAGCCTTTGGATACAGAAGGCCAATCTGAAGAAAAGTTGGGAAACTCTGTAAACCATGAATCAATTGTGTCTGACGGTGAGCATAAATATTCTGAAACTAAAAGTCCTTCAGGGCTTACGAAAAAGGAACAAGATGAAGATCTCCAGTGTACCACCAGTCGAGTGTCTTCGGCCGAACAGTCACCAAAGGACAATGTCTGTTGATGGTCAGATTTGTACAGCGAGGTAAAATTTAAATCTATTGAACTCTAACTTTCAGGGGCATTTTTTTTTATATCAATTTCTAAAAAATTATTATTCCATGTTCCTTTGGTCAATGTTAAGACATGTAAAGTTCCTTGTATTTGGCCACTTCTTGTATTTGGTGGTATTAGTCGAATGGTGCATCATGTTATATCTCAGCTTTTGGATAGTTCTCTTGTAGGATAAAAATTTTGAATATCAAAATTATGTTAAAAGCCATTGAACAGTTACTTGACAAATATTTGGGAACCCTTTCCCTTTTTTGTTTTGTAGCAACAGTAGAATAATATAATTGAAGCGGTTAGTTTAACTCCATATACTTGAAACATTTATTTTATTTCTACCTGTTTCTATTGTTTTACAAGTTGTTTTAACATGGGAGATTTTGATTAGGTAGTGGTTAACAAATAAAAAGATAGCACCATCATGGGCATGGGAAAGTTAACAAATAATCATTGATTTAATAGCAAATAAATGTAATTAATTTAGTACAATGGTAAGAAAGAAACACTTCAAACCTTGCGTTTGTTCTTTGAATCAATGGTTTGTTGACTTGTTCGTTGAATCAATGGTTATTTTGAACTTTATGATAACTTTCCTATCTTTTTAAGTTCGCCATCCTAACCTTGTATGAAATATGTTTTTGGTGCCTTACTTTTTTTGTTGCTGTAATCTCCTTTCAAAAGTGATTTGTTTTGTCTCTTAAATTGTTTATGCTATTTGTTGTTCTTTGGTCTTTAGTCCTCTCTTTGATGTGTGTCAAAAGATAACACACCACAAGACATTTGAAAATATCGTGACAAAACATGTCACTTTTCAAAACGGGAATTATAATTTTTTATAATTTTGCTGGATAAATAATGTTGAACCCACAAAAATTGTTCTACTTAATTGTTCACATTTTTTTAAAATAAAAAGTTACTATAATCTTTGTCCCTAAAGATCTATCAACTTATATTTAGTGGTGAGACTGAAAATGGAGAAAAATCAAATAAAAGAAATATAATGGAGAGAATTCAGATCCATAACTAAACTCCCGTAAAAAAAGAATATGATAAATGTATCTTCAATGCAATTTATTTTAGCTTTTTTAAATAAGTTTTTACAGTATTACAATTTTTAATAAAGGGTCATGCTAACATGTGCCCTAAGGACATATGTTAAAGACACTATAATTAGAAAAAGTTAAATTATACATATGTTAAGGATACTATAATTAGAAAAAGTTAAATATAATTAAATGCAATAAAGTCATATTTAAAGTTTTGATACATTGAATACACGCGTTCCAAGAAAATATTTCTATAAATATCTCTTTATCTTGTGCCCTTGGGGCACATGTTAGCTTTTCCCTTTAATAAAATAGTTATACGAATTTATGAAAATAAATGTTCAAATGCAAAATTGATTTAAATAGCTTTTTATAAAATATTATTTTCAATATTTCATTTTTTTACAAATTCAAAGAATATTAAAATATCAAAATTTTGAATAATTTTTTATAAAAATTAATTGATATTTCTTTTTAAAAATTTATGTAATTTCAATTATGCCAAGATTATTAACAATTTAAATTAGTAAATATAAAAAAAATTAAAATAATTTTATGTTTACAAAAAAAAAAAATTACTTTTTAAATTATTTTAAAAAACGAGCGAGCTCTTACTGTTACTCACCTTAATTATAACTCAATTATACCATTTTACACATAATAAAAAATTAGTTAAAATTACTAAAATATAAAATATTTATGGTCAAGTGATTTGTTTGATTTAGATTTTAATCTATTTATATATAAATTATTAAAATATCGGTTTTGAGTAAAACTGAGAATAAACAAAAATATTATTTTCTATAATTCTTGTAATCACTTAATTTCTATAATATCTAATTAATTTTTCTCTCTTAAAAACTTAAATATTGTTTAAGTAATATTTAACATGATAAATACAATGTTCGATTAATTATTAAAATTTTAACATAACTTTTATATATTTAGAATAACATATAGTGTTAATTTATTCCATTTTGAGTGTTGATTAAAAAAGAAAAACTAAAAAAAAATTATATAAATTTATGAGAAAAACAGCAATGAGTAATGTTTGTTAAATTAAAGCTATAAATATTTTTACTAAAATACCATTTAGTACAGGAGACAAAAAAGGATGTGAAAAGAGAAAAAAATATATGGTGAATTTTTATCTACCCAACTCAAAAAGTTGGGTAAAGTTACATTTTATGTAAAATGTTTTGGAAACAACCCAAAAATATACTATTTAATAAATAATTAAATAAGATAAACATAAATAATGCAATGTGATTGGTGGAATGTACACTACCCAACTTTTTATGATGGGTAGAGAAGTTGTCCCCAAAATATATATCATTTAGTACAATAACTGACGTAAAATTTACATCGGATTAATAATTTATAAGAGAATTAATAAATTGTTTTGAAATAACATTAAATAAAATGAGTGAAGACCCATTTTGGTCCCTCACAAATATTACACGAGTCAAATTAGTTCTTCACAAAAAAATTGACCAAACTTAATCCCTTACAAAATTTAACCAGATCATATTAGTCATTCTGCTAATATTTTTCTCAAATTCGTTTTTTCCTACTTCTAAACTGATTTTTTTCATACTTTTAAGCCGTGACTAGACTGACACGTTGATTTTTTTTTTTTTTAAATACTAAATTAATTTTAATTTTTAATTTCATTTTTAAACAATTATCAATGAATAACATCAAACAAGCCAAAATTGTTTCTTATAAAGTAATTTTTAAACAAGTAATTTCCATGATTTCTACTAATATTAACAAATTTTATACATAAAATTTTACCTATGAGGTCTCAAATCCAAGTCCCTTCAAGTTAAATGATTTTCACTTTGCAACTAAACAAATCAATTTCTATCGTTAATAAAGTGATTATCATTTACGCCTAGAAAAATCAATTTATATTGTTAGTAAAGTGACTATTATTTACAACAAGACAAATCAATTTTTATTTTTAATAAAGTGACTATCATTTACAACTAGACAAATCAATTTCTATTGTTAGTAAAGTGACTATCATTTACAACTAGATAAATCAATTTCTATTGTTAATAAAGTGATTATCATTTACAACTAGACAAATCAATTTCTACGGTTAGTAAAGTGACTATCAATAACAACTAGACAAATCAATTTTTATTGTTAGTAAAGTGACTATCATTTACAAATAGACAAATCAATTTCTATTGTATTAAATTGATTGTTATTTAATCTGAAGAGACTTAGGTTCGAGACCATATTGATACAAATTTTGTATTTTTTATTTTAAATTTAGAATTGTTTAAGATTAACCACATGGGTCTGAGTTCAACTCCTTATAAGAAACAATTTTGGTTTTTTTTTTTTTTTTTGAACCAAAGAATATATATTAATTCAAAAAACCACTATACACACATGGCAATCCAAAGGATTCAGCCCAAACCCAATACAACCTACATCATTAGATTGGCTAATTGCAATCCAATTTTCCTATTTTTCCACCCCTGTAAACTATTCTATCTATGATTCTGTCTATGATATTTTTACTAGTATCCTCTTTACAAAAGACAATAGAATTCCTATAAAGCCACACCTCATGTACTGTTTCAGTCAAAGCTAGTTGAAACAATCTAGCTCTCCATCCTTTACCCTTAGCTCTAGCCAAAATCCAGTGTAAAAATGAAAAATAAATAAAATCCAACGTGGTAGTTCAGTCACGGTTTAAAATTTGGAAAAAATAAGTTTAAAAAAATATTAACAGAAGGACTAATATGATCCGTTTAAATTTTATAAGGGATTAAATTGGGTGTATTTTATTGTGAAGGACTAATTTGACTCGTGTAATATTTGTGAGGCACTAAAATGAGTCTTTACTCAAATAAAATTGAGGTTGGTAAATTTTGCTTATATATAAAAAAAAGGGTTAAACCCTATTTTGCCCCATGCCATTTGGGGTGAATCTCAAAAAGGACCCTGTAAAAAAAAAAACACAGATTCCATCCTTGCCAAATTCAGATTCCCTCATTTTAAACCCTCAGTGGATGAGATCCCATAAAAAGCTGACATGGACTTGCCACGTTGGCATATCTTATTATTTGAGGTACAGGTGTCATTTTTTATTTTTATTTCTAATTCAGAATAAACATATAACATATTTTAATTATTGAAACACTTAAACTTAAAATTAAAAAATCAAATGAAGCTATAAACCTTTCGTTCTCCCCCTTGCAACCCTAAAACAGAAAAGTTCCATTTGCATGTTCTCCATCTTCTCTCTTCAACGTCCATTTTCAACCCATCTTCAAAGGGAAAGTATCAACAGCTGTAAGGTATGATTATTTCAGTTCATCTATTGTTCCCGATTCTATTTTTCATGGTTATTAACGGTAGGTTTTTCTATTGCAAGAATGACGCTGTGCAAAATAATCTTTCACCATGGTGGTGAGTTCGTGCGTGATAACTTCGTCTTCTACAGAGGAGGAGATGTATCGACTCTTCATGGGCAAGATCCAGATACCTGGTCATTCTACGAAGCAATGAATGTGGTTCTCCAACTTGGCTTTGATGGAGGTCGAATCAGAATGTGGAGGAAAATAGAAGGTATTGATGAAAACTTTTTTCACTTGACTGATGATCTTCATGTTACAGAAATTACAAAGCATTGTATCCAGCACAATGTTGAGGGGCATATTTGGCTAGAACATTTTGTTGGAGACAACACAAAGTGGGCTGAGAAACCAAATATAGTTGATGTTGGTGAAGTGAGTGAAGATGATGACTCTCCAGGGGTAAGGTTTGGGGACAGCGAGGAAGAAAGAGTAAATGATGACAATGAAGGATTTGTGACTGTGGAGGTTGAAAGACCAAATGATGGTAATAGGGTTGAAGTGGCAGGTAAGAAGCTTAGGTACAAGTTAAGAGCTAACAAGGATGCATCAACTTTAAGGTCTCCCAAAAAAATAAAGTTGCGTGTTCCTTCAAGGGTGCCAAGACTTGATATGGCAGGTTAACCACACATTTGATGGGCACCAATTCATTGTGGATTTAGGTAAGAAAACATGCACATGTTATTTTTGGGAACTTGTGGGCATTCCATGTAGGCATGCCATAGCTGCCATGAGTTATCAAAAGTTGGATCCAGAATCATTTGTGGATGATTGCTATAGTAGGGAAACATACACTAAATGTTACTCATATAGTGTGAGTCCCACTAATGGCATGGATATGTGGCCTACTGTTGATAATGAGGATATGCTTCCACCTTCATACAAGAAAGGTCCAGGTAGACCCAGAAAACTTAGGATTAGAGAGCATGATGAAAATGGATCTAGAATGAGAAGGCCAGGTGTTAATTATAGGTGCACCAGATGTGACAGCATTGGACATAACTCCAGGAAATGTAAAGCTGAAGTTCAGAATCCTGCAGCTTTAAAGAGAAAGGTGTGTAATTTTGTTTGCTATCCATTGGTTTTGTTTGTTTGCTTCTTATTGATTTAGATTGCTTCTCTTATTGTTGTGTCACAGAGAAAGGCACCAAGGAAAGCTGCTTCATCAAGCAATGTGGGTGACACAGAGACAGTAGAGGATTACTTTGAGGGGGAAATTGATGCAACAATTGAAGCAATGGTGGCATCAGTTGAAGCTGACTTAGCAACTCAAGCATCACAGATAGTGAATCCAAGTCCTATCAACAAGTCTCCATCCAAGAACAAGACAAAGAACAAGAAAGTTGGCTCTAAGAAGAAATGATGTTGCACTTTATTATGTTGTGTTTTGGTCCTGTTTGTAATGGTTCTAAGATGATGTTTTGTACTGTTTTTAATGGTTCTAAGAAATGATGTTTTGTAATAGCTTGAACTCAGTGGCATTTTGTTATGTTTGGTTTTGTAATAGTTTGTACCAATGGCATTTTGATAACAATTATGTAGTGCTGACAGTTTAGTTGTACCAATGGCAAATTATGCAGTCATGTTGATGTTGTACCAATTATGCAGTCATTTTGATGTTGTAGAAATTATGCAGATTATGCAAATTATGTTTTCAGTTGTACCAATGTTATTGACTAAGTCTGATACAACTCAGTTTTGTTGTACCAATTCTGCAAATTACAGTTCAGTTGTACCAATGCAATTTTAAAAGTTGTATCAATTATGTATCTCAGTTTGCAATTATAGTTCAATTAGAGTGCATCTGATACAACTCAGTTAGAATGCAATTATAGATGTTCAACTTCAGATACAACTCAATTAGGGTGCAATTAGAGAACATTTGTCAACCTCAGATACAACTTAATTGTCATTGCAATTTTAGTAGTTAAATTTCAATAACATTTCAGTTCACTACAAGGCAATTTCAGTAAGAGTGCATCTGTGACAAGGCAATAACATTTCTATTTCAATAAGAGTACATCTGATACAATAACATCTACTTACTACTAAACAGAAAAACAAAAAACAACCAAGATTGGTACAACATCTACTTACTACTAAACAGAAAAACAAAAAACAACCAAGATACAATAAGAGTGCAGGTGAGGGCATTAATAATCTTCTGATCTTTTGCAGCCTTCATTTTCAATTTCTCAATCTTCATCTTGTTCATTGACATCCCAACCTCCTGTACAAAATTCTTCCCAAATTCTGCACCCAAATTCCTCATAACCTCTAACAGTTGTTCACTTTCAGCTAAAGAGCCACCTTCAACTATTTCACTATCAATTTCATCGTCCCATTGAAACCCATTGCAATCATCATTCTTCTGAATAAATTTGAAACAACATTAGGATTAAGGAAAAAGAAATGGAGAACTAAGGTTATAAACTGAAATCGAACGTACCCCCCAATTTCTACACTTCCAATATTTTCTTCCTGGGTTTGACTTCGATTTCGACACAAACATTCGCATAGGTTGATGGTGCCCGCAGATTGGAGCTTTCCTCCCACAGCTATTAATCTCTGAACTTGCGCTTCGAGACATTCTTTGAAGCTCGTATGCAGGTTGATGTTGTAGATGGAGGAAGCGCTGCGTACAAACCCTAGAAACAAAAGAGACAACTTGAAATCAACAAAACAGCTTCATTTGATTTTTTAATTTTAAGTTTAAGTGTTTCAATAATTAAAATATGTTATATGTTTATTCTGAATTAGAAATAAAAATAAAAAATGACACCTGTACCTCAAATAATAAGATATGCCAACGTGGCAAGTCCATGTCAGCTTTTTATGGGATCTCATCCACTGAGGGTTTAAAATGAGGGAATCTGAATTTGGCAAGGATGGAATCTGTGTTTTTTTTTTACAGAGTCCTTTTTGAGATTCACCCCAAATGGCAGGGGGCAAAATAGGGTTTAACCCTAAAAAAAAAGACTGACCTATACAGTGAAGGCGACTATTTATGGAGAAGCTGATCTATACAACAATTATGCCAATTATCTTTATACACAATTTCTTCGCTGAACTAAGGTCCTCTTAGTTAATGAATAATTTGCTCTACCATATATAGTGTATTTTTTTTATTTATCTTACAAATAACTTTTATATTACTACATTTTCTCATAATTTTTTAATTATTAACAATATTTTATACATTCTAATCTCTAGCAAAAAAAAAAAAGACCTTTAAGTTAATTTCATCTGTTCGAAATTTAACTGAGTCTAACATTTTGATCTCTTATAAAATTTAATTGAGATCATGGTAGACTATCTACAATGATTTACATATTTAACACTTTTTTTTTTCTTTCATTTTTTACACTCCACATCATCTTCTCTCTCTTCCACCTAATAATTCAATATTCATTCAACTTTTAGTCACTATAATGATTTTTGTTTAATAAAATTTAACACCCTACCCTACCACTTTTATTTCATATTTTTATTTTCTTTTATGTTTTTGTAGTTATATATTAATAACAATTGCCGATTGAAATTAAATTAAAATAATTAAGAATTAAATATTTTATTTTAATTTTTTTCCTAATTTAATAATTTATTTTTATTTTATTTTTTAATTCTATTTCTTAAATTAATTTTTTTTTATTTGCAAGTAATAAAGACGAGATACAGGAATAGTCATTATTAAAACAAATAAAACTAAAAAAAAAACTTAAAATACAATACAATATACTAAACATTTGAGGCTTTTCCCGCGAATAGGAGTTGAATCCTCTGTATTTAGAGTGGCTCCATGACCATTGCTCATGCCACCAAGAGCCGTTTGTGTAGAAAATTCAGGAAATTCATCAAGTCCAACATTAGAAACATTTTCATTTCCCATAAGGTGACGCTTGAGATGAATATGACATCATAGATCCATAATATGGACGATAATTTGGATTAGATGACGGCATTAAGAAATTTGGTATATTTTGGAGATCTTGTTGGTTGGAAGATTGATTTTGAAATATATAGTTGGGGCACTAAATATTATATTCAAATGCAAAATTGATTTAATTAGCTTTTTAAATAGCAAATTTAAAATATTATAGAACCATCACATTGGAACAAGGCAGCATAAATTCTACATTACCATCATCACACGTTATAGATGTACCATCAAATTTAAAATATTATAGTCTCTTAGGCTATTTTTAATTTATTTAAGTTTGGGAAGATTTGGAAGGTAGGGATTTTAATGGGTATGTGCCAACCTGCAAATCCACCCACCTAACTCAATTTAACCATTATTTCTGTCCAACCCAGTCATGTACGCATTCAACTCAAACCTATTGAAACCAATCATTAATTGGTTCGAATAATGAGTTTGAAATTTTAAATCTACAAACTCAACCCGTTGACATGTCATACTATTTTATTTAATTTTTGAGTGAAGACCCATTTTGGTCCCTCATAAATATTACACGAGTCAAATTAGTCCCCACAAAAAAATTGATCCAACTTAATCCCTTACAAAATTTAACCAAATCATATTAGTCCTTCTGCTAATATTTTTCTCAAATCGGTTTTTTCCTACTTCTAAACCGGTTCTTTTCATACTTTTAAACCGTGTCTGGACTGACACGTTGGATTTTATTTTATTTTTTAAATACTAAATTAATTTTTATTTTTTAATTACATTTTTAAACAGTTATCAATGAATAATATCAAAAAAGCAAAAATTATTTCTTATAAAGTAATTTTTAAATAAGTAATTTCCATGATTTCTACTAATATTAACAAATTCTATACATAATTTTTTAGCTATGAGGTCTCGAATCCAAGTCTCTTCAAGTTAAATGATTTTCACTTTACAACTAGACAAATCAATTTCTATCGTTAAAAAAGTGACTATCATTTACAACTAGAAAAATCAATTTCTATTGTTAATAAAGTGACTATTATTTACAACAAAACAAATCAATTTCTATTTTTAGTAAATTGACTATCATTTACAACTAGATAAATCAATTTATATTGTTAATAAAGTGAATATCATTTACAACTAGACAAATCAATTTCTACGGTTAGTAAAGTGACTATCAATAACAACTAGACAAATCAATTTATATTGTTAGTAAAGTGACTATCATTCACAAATAGACAAATTAATTTATATTTTATTAAATTGACTGTCATTTAATCAGAAGAGACTTAGGTTCGAGACCATATTAATACAAATTTTGTATTTTTATTTTAAATTTAAATTTTGTTTAAAATTAACCACATGGGCCTTAGTTCAACTCCTTATAAGAAACAATTTTGGATTTTTTATATTATTAATTTATAATTGTTTAAAAATGAAATTAAAAATAAAAATCAATTTAGTATTTTTATATCATTTGATTTTGTTCTTACATTAGTATGTCATGTTGTATACTAATTTCCATGCCTGCCGATGTTGCTATGAAAAGAAGAATTGATGAGAGTATTGCCTGATATAAATACTGTAGTGAGGAATGATGATATCTAACTTTGGTAGTGTCTGATACAGGTTGAAGTAACTGGTATAGGATAGTTAATTTATTGATGCAGATTGATGGGAATATGTGGAAGATATATGTGTTTGCAAGAGTCGAAGGAAAAGCTTGAAGTGGAAGATATTCTGTGTTGGAACTTGTTAAAATCCACCGCACTCCAGGCATATTAGTAGGCTGAATAACTTCTTCAAAGAACTAGAAGACTTTCAACCTCCTGATCCATAAATATGTCAAGAATATTGTTCATTGAGTGAAGGGTTCTATGTTATTGTTTCAGTTTGTTGCTTGAAGTTAGTAGTTTTTTTTTTGTTAGTTCTTAGAACCTTTCACGAGACAACTTTTGTTCTCTTGTGTTTATTTGGTTGCAGTAAAGTTTCTGGGGACACTAATTTGCATATTCAATTTCATACATTAGACTTTGAAGTAATGTATGTTCATTCATACCTGTAAGTGTCTCAAACCTTGGCATATTTGAACACATATTTGGACCAGATCAGACTCATTCAAACATTCAAAAAGTCTCAATATTTATCTTGGATTTATCAAACAGTTGACATGTTTGCTTTAGAAATTGTGGCAGATTACTTGCTGCTGAGGAACCGAATCCTTAACTGGTTTGGTTCTTCTTTCAGAAGGGTTCTCCAAGTGCTTAGATATTTATCATATCATCAATTTCGCTACCTTCTTAAAATGAGGTGAGTTGTCGAACGCGGCCTTATTTTGGGACAACTTAGACTTCAAGCATGTTGTGGTCCAATTTATCGTCGTCGAGTTCCATATCTTTCTGCAATCCTCGGATAACATACTTGCATGTTAAACTATTTGGAACAAAACCTATCTTGACAAGCTTATCTTGAAGTTCCATCAACTCAGCCACATTACCACCCTCACAAAAAACTTTAACAATCGCATTGTAGCTAACGGTATCATAAACTTGAAACTCCTCGGCAAAAAATTTCAACAACGACACAGCTTTTTCAACATCATTTTCTTCACAATAACCATTTATTAATGCTCTCTTTATTTCTAAATCGGGTAAAATACCTAAACTAACCATTTCTTTCAACAAGCCTTGAGCTTCTGAAGTCCTTTTTACTCTACACAAGCAGCTTATGATAGCTTTATAGTTAGTGAGATTCAGTTTCATACTCTTTTTTGTCATCTCGGATTTCAAATTCAGCGCTTCGTCCACATTATTGAAAATACATAGAGACTCTACAAGTTTAATGTAAGTACTCATTTCGGGCACATAACCGTCTTGAGATATCCTTATCAGAAAACTTCGAGCCGCAAATGGTCGGCCTTCTTTACACAATGCAACTAAGAGATAATCATATAAATTTTCAGGAATTGTAACTCCAAACCTCTGAAGTTCTGCAACCAAATTCAACGCCGACAAAAGCTTCCCCTCCTTTGCATATCCTTGAAAGACAATCCTACACGTGACACTGTCGGGACGAATCCCGATTCCTATCATTTCGTGCAATAGTGATCTACACATTTGCATCTTACCTTCTTTGCAATAACCGGATACAAGAGTATTATACGACACAATGTCCGGATCAATTCCTTTCTGAACCATCTGATTAAAAAGCTGATGAGCCTCCTTGATCTTCCCTTCTTTACAAAGACCGTTCATCAACGCACTATACGAAATCAAATTAGGAACCACACCTCTAATGCACATGATCTTGTAAAGATAAAAAGCATCCTCCAACCTTCTTTTCCTACAATAGCCATTAATGAGTGTGTTATACGTAACCAAATCCGGCTCAAATCCTTCCTCCTCCATCTTCTCAAGGAATCCATTCACTTTATCCGTATCTCCATCTCGACACAAAACATGCGTCATAATATTGAAAGTATAAACATTCCTATGCAATCCAAGTCTTCCCATTTCTTCATACACTTCCCAACATTCATCAATATAATTAAACTTCACCAAACCATTCAACAAACAATTACAAGCAACAACATTCGGAACAAAACAAGCCTCAACATTGTTCCTAAAAGTTTCCAAACCCTTCTCAACCATACCTAACTTCACATAAGCCTTAATAAGCATATCAAATATCACAGGATTCCAATTACAATCCTCAGTACAACCAATCAAACTCTTATAAATATCCTCATCAGGAACATTCAATTGTATCAATTCAGACAACAATTTCATAGCTTGAGGGAAAACTTGAGACCAAGCAAGTATGTGAACAATTATGCAATAATTTTGAACACTATGTGTGATACTCAAATCGTTTTTAACCCAATTGAAAAATGTGAGTGCTGAAGAGTGATCAGATTGGCATCTAAGCAAAACCCTAGAAATTTCATGGGAACCCAGGTGAGGAAGAATCTCTTTGATTTCGTTCTGAAAAAGGGAAAGATGGAAACTTTTCTGTTTGAGGAGTGAAGAAATGAGGTTTACAATGTTGTTAGGGTTTTGGGTCGGTGGAAGAAGATTGTAAAAAGGACTTGAAATTGGTTTAGACTCGGAATCATGGAGAGTGATTAGAGAAGAGGAAGAAGAAGAATAAAAGAAAGAAGAGTTTTTAGTGAAAATTAAGTGAGAAAGGGAAGAAATTGAATTTGAGGGTCGAGGAATCATGATGATGAAGAAGGAAGAGCATGGAAATGACAACGTACCAGGTTGTGGCAGACAACGGCGGTCGGAGAAAGACGAGGTTGCAGCGCAGAATTATTGTTTTTTATTTTAAAAAAGTTCAAAATTCATTTTATATCATTCATATTTTTTATTGTACTACAAAAATGAAAAACCATTCATACTTTTTATAAGGGAAAAAAGAAATGCACTGACAGTGTAAAGTATTTTACACTGTCAACCAATGAGAGACATGCATCAGAATAAATCTCATTTTTAATTTTAAAAAATTAAAATTACATGACAAATTAAAGCATTTTGATTGGTTGTATAAGTAAAACTGTTTTAAACTGACAGTGCACTATCTTTAAACTCTTTTTATAATGCAAATATGAAATTTTCTATTCTAATTTATATTGGGAAAAAAGGATATGCACGGACAGTGTAAAGTATTTTTACACTGTCAACCAATGAGAGACATGCATCAGAATAAAGCTCATTTTTAATTTTAAAAAATTGTAATTACATGGCAAATTAAAGCATTTTGATTGGTTGTATGTGTAAAACTAATTTACACTGACAGTGCACTATCTTTAAACTCATTTATATTTACTTAAGAGTTGAATTTATATACAGTGTAAAATTATTTTACACTGTCATCCAATAGAAAACTAATAAAGTGTCATGTCATTAAAAAACTTTTAATTTAAAATGTGTTTTATTCTGATATAAGATTGTGA
The DNA here is from genome assembly GCF_029867415.1 of Vicia villosa. Classification (NCBI taxonomy): domain Eukaryota; kingdom Viridiplantae; phylum Streptophyta; class Magnoliopsida; order Fabales; family Fabaceae; genus Vicia; species Vicia villosa. The sequence goes on from NC_081181.1 coordinate 158,666,097, forward strand.
TTGGTTGACAGTGTAAAATAATTTTACACGGTCAGTGTATGAACCTTTTTCCCTTTACTTAATCCATTTTTTATACTAAAATAAAAATAATACAATCAAATTAAAATATTTTTCATCACATGTTAGATCTTCACTAACCGGTGATATAAAAAATAAAAAAGCTAAAACACTCTAATATATACTCTCTTCAGCCTTAATTATAAACAAATTTTGTTAAATATATTAAAAATGATAGTTGTCTTGTTAAGACACATTTGTTGGTAATATTTGAAGATATTAAAAATGATATTTGTCTTATTAAGACACGAACATTTAATTATATAGTCATGGATTTTAATTATTCATCTTTAAATGGACAAAATTTCTAGTATTAAGTATTATACCAAAAAGAAAAAAGTGTCTTTCTGATGTTTGTTTATATTAAAAGGGAAAAAGATTTAAGAATTTACTAGTAAAATAAGAAAAGAGGAAGTACACACATTTTAGAAGTCAATGCAAAAAACAACAAGTCGAAAACTTAATCCTAAAAATGACCAAGAATAATAATGTAAGATCATAGTCTCTAATCTCATTCATCTATGAAAAAGAAAGGACTGAAATACGCAAAAATAATAATAAATATTGAGAGGAAAGATATGCATGCATCATTTACTTGTAGTTGGCATTTTAATGGAAGCATCAATTCAAACTCTAAAATCAAGATTTCATAAGCTAAAAGTACAAAATTTCTTTTGTAACCAAATTGAAATGCATTACACATATTGCATAAGCTTAAGTAATGCCAAAGGTGGGGCACTAAATATGCAGTAGGTTTTTCTAAGAAAACAAAGTGTATAATATTCATTTTGCATAACCCAAGAATTGTCGGGGGAAGGTTTGGGTATGGGACCCTCCCAAGTTATACAAGTGTATATGGTAAAATTGATCCCCTTAAATTAAGCAATATCAAACATTCAAAAAAGAATATATTCATTCTACTTAATTGAACAAGTTTTTTTAATTAAAAAAGTTAAAGTAAGGTCAAAGATGAAGAAATAGACATTACAAGTAAGTTGACACTCACATTACAACGCTCAACTTTAACTAAGATTATTTCACTAAGATGGATCAACTCTAATCAAATATTATTAAGAGGAAAAGTTTGGAATGACTAAGCCAAAACAGGAGATAACAAAACAAACTAAAATGATTGGTCAATTGCCTCATTCATAAACTTTATCAAAGACTTTGATGAATAGAAAAAGAGTAGTTTATATACAAAAATAGTCATTGCTTAAATCTAAACTCGGGAAGACCAAACCTATTTCGATTGGAAACTTCAAAATCATCTTTAGGTGCAATTAGAACTATTTAAAACAAGAGGCAATTTTGTTAGCACAAAGGTCATCTTCCTATATCTACAGCTGCTTCTCAAATTGAGTGTACTAGAACTTCTGAGCAAGTCATGTTGGTGGAAACAATTTCCAGTAGTCCATGTTTGTAATGCTTTACATTGGTGTGTGTTCCTTTGAGCAAATGATATACTGCAACGAGTTTCCTTTTGTAGTATCATCTAACTATAACAATTTTCTTTCAAGCAACAACCATGCTAGCAAGCTTAAGTTGCTTATCTAATGGCAAGTACTCTTTTAATAATACGCATGTACGATGCATCACCTGCAGTAGAAAATCCCCCATATGATTCTCACTTTCATCAATGGTTTGTGAACCTTCAACATAAGAGCTGTCTGCTATGTGCATTGTCCAATCATATATACGTTCTGTCGATGAAAAGAGATGGGAAACAACAGTTTCTGCAACAACATTCCAGCTTTTATCTGCTAGAAGAGACACAAGTGTGACTGGTAGATCATTCAGTACGGTTTGTTGGTCAACAACTATAAAAGGCATGTATTTGCAGCAGGTAGCAGATAGCAGGCCAATAAACTGCAGTGCCTGCAAAATAATGGAAGTGATGGATAAAAAGTGAGTAGGGGCTAAAACAATTTCAACTTGTATATCAAGGAGTAAAAGATATTTTTCTTTAGTTAATGATATAGAATGATACCCAAGTCCATTAATGGAGAGCAGTGGCATAGAAAAGCCAGACATTCATATGTACATCATGCTTATAACATAAACTTTTACACTAAACCAAGATAATTTAGTTTTCCATTGAAATATCTTAGAATTAATGTATCATAACACTTCGAAGAAATGGAATATCAACCATTTGATCAGATATTAATTTTGCGGATTTATTTTTATTCTTATTATAATTTTGAAATTGGACAAGCAAGATCTGCATAATGATTACTACCCAAAATATTTTAATGAAGATATCAATCTCGAGTTTCAGTTTCCTACCGTAGAAGGAAAACTGGACACACAGCTAATTTCAAGAGCATCAATAAGCCACTGCCTTTTAAAACCTATCTCCGCAAGATACAAAACAGCCGCAACTTCCAAGAGAACATCCCAGATTCCTGCAAAAACTTAATCTTAGTATCAACATTTCCAGCTCAATATGTTGCCAAGTTTCTAACATTTTTGAAGTGAATGAATAAACAGCAACTCTGATTCGATTCAGGCACAATTAATCTGAGTTATGATAAAGAACAGAATACTAACCTTGTGATTTGGAGTTCAATATGTAAGATTTCATTTTTCCCAGTTCAATTAGTGGAAGAGAACCGGTTTTCACAATCTTGATTTTAGCATGAACCTTCTTTTGGACTTCAATAGATTTGCATGAACTCTGAACAAACTCCTCTTGTGAAACCTGAGTATATAAATGATTGTTTCTATCACATAACTTAAGCAGAATTACAGACATTTTGTATCCAATAAGCTTGACCTCAATCAATTATAATCAACACCAAGGACGAATAACTTTAAGCAAAAATAAAATATAATATTCGAACATAACTGAATCAATGCCTGCATACCTTCAGGAAATCCAAAAGCCAACCCTGTGGAGCCTTCCCTAAGCATTTTACAGCCTCAGACCATTCCTCTACAGAACTTGTGTCCCCTGACATTACACTGCCAGAAGATTTCCCAACTGGTAATAGGGTAAATAGAACCTCCATGCATCTCTCAACATGTGATATGTGGCTCGAAGTGTCCACAGAAACTTCATTTAGGCACTCATAGAGACCCTTCCAGCATGAAAGGCGCAACAAGCACTTTTTGTTCGTGTCAAACTCTTTGTATGAATTCAATGAAGACAAGTGATAACCCACATCACCAAATAACTTCTCAAGCCTCGAGCTTGAATATACTTTTACAAGGTCTGCTAGATGATTTAGCAGACAGCACTGCAGATTTATTTCTAGTGTCTTAAACCGAGAAAAGTCAGACAGCTCATCAAGAAAAGTTAGCAGCGAATCAAATTGATTTGCATGAGCTAATGCAAACAGCACGCATTCCTCCCTTAGAGTTCCTTTCTTACAAACAGAATCTGTTGCTAAAGAATCAGTAATCTTGGCCTCATATCTCATACAACGCCTAATAATTGCCCCCCAATCCATGCTTGGTAACCTGGGAGCTCTTGAAAGGCACCCTAATATCGCAACAATTGTACCAGCATGTACAGTACTTCCTTGCTGAATTTGTACAAGACATAAATTGAGAAAAATGAGAGACCCATAAAAGCAAACAACATAGTTAATGTAATAGACTTGTTAAGTATAGGCTGTATATAAAGAGTCTATCGTATACAACTATGCTAACTTAATCTAGAAGATAGAGTTTAATAGAATAATCATCATAGCAGATTCAGTTCTGTGTAGCAATAAGGTAGGCACCATAAAGGAAATGAAGTAATACAAATTCGAGTTTCATGGATGAACCAAAAGCAACAAAATTCAAGATAACTATTTTGTTTAAGCACAGCTGTTGCAAATGACGCATGCAGAGTTGCAGCCCCAATTACACTTGGAAAATAATATTGACAACGACTACTATAATATGTTGTAGCATAGTCACTAGTGTTGAATTAATAATAATAATAATAATAATAATAATAATAATAATAATAATAATAACAACAATAATAATAATAATAATAATAATAATAATAATAATAATAATAATAATAATAATAATAATAACAACAACTTATATAGGTTAGAACAATATTGAAATGGTTTTAGCATGATTAGTACATTTAACAAGACGAAAAAATGAAACCAATCAATATGAAACAAATTTCTGAGTGATCTCAACTATTGATTTTATGTGTCATGTGATCTTTGAAAGAAACGAATTTCAGAACCCAATATGAATGATCAGCAGAGTTATTTATAAGTAAAACTATAACATAGTTTATATTATTTGAACAATGATCACAAGTTACTTGAATAACTATAACATAGTTTCTGTAATTTGAAGAATGGTTTTTAGGATTTAAGCTGCTAAAGTAGTTGGTTAATTTTCCAACTCTCAGAAATGAAACATAAACTCTTCAGATGATTCAAAGATAAAATGTTTAAAATAACTTCAAAATTAACTACACAGGAACACAAGCCTCACATTAAGCAAAGGAACGTACCACGAAGGGGAAAAACAGTTACAGAGGGAAAGAAACACGAACAGATAATGAAAGACAAATAATGAATATTTTATACCTAAAAAGATATACCATTCACTCAAAAAATAAGAACATTAAATATTTGCACACAATATGGGCAAGAAATCTACCTCGGTGTATTTGAACTCCATAAGCCACAAACTAAGTTTCAAAACCACGCTGTCCTCTGGAAAATTATGAGAAACGGATTTTGAATTAGTTTCAGCCACATTACCATCACCATCAACCCCCAAACGTTCCTTGGACCATAAATGATGTTGAAGGAAGGCAAGTGCCCAAGAAGCAAACTGCTGTAGTTGATGATTATCAGGATTCTGTGCCACAAGAAACATTTCTTGCACCAATGATGTCAAATATGGCTCACAGACAGAGCTTGAAAGGAGGGGAGTCGTGACAGAAGAAGAATCCTGCAGTTTACATTGTACGATACTTGAATTTGAATGTGAAACAAGGAAAAGAGACAAATATATAGAGACAAATGGTAACAATTTTATAATAAGGTAAATTACCTCCTTCTGATAAGTAGATTGCCTGTTGTAATTTGGAAAATTCATATAGACCAAAATCCTTGTACCAGCTCCCATAGCAGCAACTACTCCCAGCATACCACCAAGATGAACAAGAAAAGGGAAAGGATTGGAATAGCATTTCCTGAATAGTTCAAGTAAATATTTAACACGCTCAACTTCAACAGAGTGAACACCTTCACTCAGTATAGATGAAATTACTGTCCCTGCTCCAATGCACGACGCCATCAGTAAACTATGGTGCAAAACACCAGACTCTTTTACAGATATTAACTCAGAAATAAAGTTTTTAAAGCCAAGTACAATATGGTCCAACTCATTATCATCCATCAATTCCATTCTTTGGCAAAAAGTCACTATTGTGGGAAGTGCAATGCAAGATCCTAATGCCAAAACAATATCAGATTTCCCCCCTTGCAAATCAGCACTCTGAAATAGGGAATTCATGTATGGAAGCCATGATATTATCAATTTTTTTATTTTGACAACAGTCTCTAACTCTCCAGCTCTGTATAATGCACTGATGGAGGTAGCCAAACCAAGAACAAGTCCAGCAACACCCCATATATCTTCTTCCAAGTCTTCACTATCCTCGGAGGACGATTCAAATTCGTCAGCATTTACATCATAACCAAGTGGAAAGGATGAACATAAACTATCCAAAGCATCTAAAGAGCATCTGGTTCTCTGTTGTATCATTGTAGCTAGGGCCCCAACAATTCTTCTTAGTAACTCGGATTCTGGAACCTTTTCTGTTTCCTTTTTGACAGTAGAGTCATCAGCAGCTTCAACTCTGGTAAGAAGATCTTGGCACAAAAACCCCAATCCAACACCACATGCTCCTTTAACAAGGGAACTTTTGCTAACCAAAAGTACCTGGAAGATCACAAAATCAGTGAAACACAGAGGCCAGATAATCTTATTGGTTAGTTCCTCTCAAAATGAACAAAATAAATAATATTGCAGGATATATTTCACAATTAATGCTTTTAGCTTCTCAGTGAGTGTGCAGCAGGGGCGGTTTTATAGCCCAGGGGCGATTTTTAGACAAAACTAGGGGATAATTAGTAAAAACAGGGTGTGAAAACTAGAACAGATAAATAACCAATGGCCCAGTCCAATTAATTATTTTTGCCCAGGCTGCCTAAAATTCCTGGCTCCACCACTAAGTGTGCATATGTGTGTAATATGTATGTCATAGCCCTCTTCATTTTCCTCAGAGGTCTAAATCTGAACTTAATTCTCCTGATAGTTTTCACATGACTAGTAAAAGCTAAGGAAATGGAATAGGGCGGAGTAAGAAACTCTTTCAACATCTAAATGTAAGAAAGAAGACTATCTATATCTTAAAAATCATAGAGAATAGACAGACAAAAAGAAGAAATAAAAAATACCTCAAGAAGTCCTGTGATGTTATGATATCTTTCTTTATGATCAGTTACATGAAGGCAACTTGAGATCAATCCAAGAGAAATTGCAGCAGACCACTGGTGATGTTCATGTTCATGTTGGAGCAACCACTCCAAAAGAAATTTTGAAGCAGCGGATTTAACAGTGTGAACAGATGGAGGCAAAACCTGACAATAGTAATGTCAAAGACTGTAACAATCAAATGCTATTATGCTATATGTTACCAACCAAAAAGATTATTACAGAATTGGCTCAATAATTCAATACTTCTTTAATTAAGCATAGCTCTAAGTGAAATCCTATATATTGATTACTACTTACTACAACAGATATTGGATTGGATAGGGGGATATACAATAAAACACTATGAGACTGAATTACTTCCAAGATCATTGATATTATAAAACTGTTCATTTAAAGCATTGTTAGTACCCCAACAATGGCTTATAAATGTTGACATGCCATAACATTGCAGAGAAGATAACTAGTCTGAATCTATAAAGATGAAAAATGGGGTGCACAGCCATGAAAAAGCTTCTCACCACACAGAGTGCACCAATGGCCAGTGCAATATTTTCGGCAGCTCTAGGTATAGCCTCGTTTGCTATTACTGTCATACTCTGCATGAAATTCATATAAGAAAAATCCTACATCAGATATGACATAAACTCGGACAGTACTTGCAGCTAATGATTAGTAAGAAGGGGCAAGGATATGTTTAAAATGACAAAATACAGATCTTGACCTTCAAAATATCGCTAGCAGCTTTAGAAGTTTTATCTAGGACACTCAGTTGTGCCTTAGCATCATAAGACATAATGTAAGCCTTCACCCAACGTCGCATGAAGTCTTTCCATGATTGCAATGACATGAGCGCAAGCAAGATATTTCTTGAAAGGTGAAGAGAAGCAGCTGTTTCCTTGAGAGCATTCTCATAAGCAGCATGGACATATCTTGGCCTCTAAATGCTCATAAAATCAGATTAAAAGTGCAGTCAAATATAAAGAGAATATATCTAGTGTACTGATATCTTACTTTTGATGCCTGATGTTCATTCAAATCTTTAGGAGTGAAAGAAAAACACAACAAAGCTGCACCAGGTAATTCTATAGCCTCATTTATCTTTCCTGCAAAGATAATGCTTACATATCAAAGCTTTTTTAAATAACATATGAAAATTACATTAAACCAGGTAAAGTTTGATAAAAATAATTAATGGCAAAAGAAAATTCTATATGAAAATCACTTTTTCGATTATGAAAGCACTCAGTTTTTTTCAGATTTCAGAAAATTCTAAATCAACTGGTTTTTCTTCATTCTATACATGTATGGCAGATTTAAGAAACACAACTCAAGCATTTTATTATATTTTCCCACAAGCTGGTCTGAATTTTTTCTCACAAGTTTTTTTGAAGAAAATGGACAGCCAACACCACCATACCTGAAGAGAATATAGCTTGTGGAAATACATCCATCAACTTTTCAATTTTACTTCCTGCAACTCTTTTCCCCTTGACTAACCTTCGACGATTGCTAAAGCAAATGAATGGAAAAATATCAAATTTTATCAGACTATCTCACTCCGCAGATCAGTAACTGGAGTGTAGGATTATTATGTTTTTATAAACACAAATTTTATCTAAATTCAATGTGGGACTTGGGTTTTTCCCAATAAGAATATAATCTATGAAGCACGGACACATCTAAGAGTAAGCGTGTCGCGGTGTCTAACACGCGTCAGTGTCCGACACTTGTATGACACCCATACAACACGTGTCGGAAAAGTCAGACAAGTGTACACAAAAAAATGGAATTTTTATTTGCTTCAACACTCTTTGAATTGGTGCTCGACACTCGCATGAAACTCTTACAATACGTGTCGGACAATTGTTTTAAAAATATAGTTTTTTTTCTTTTCTTCAATACACCTTATACTCTTTTGGAACAAACCCCATGCATATCTAAAAGGGTTAAGCATGTATTGAAGCAATGTTATCAACAAAGAATTAAGGCATTAATCATGATTAGAATATTTTTAACTATTTTAATAATAGATGGATAGAGTAAGCTCAAATATATATGTAGCGGCGTCGTTGTCCTATGTTCATTGGATATAATACTTACATGTGTTCATATGTTATAATCTTGACATGAAAATCCTCCATAACCTTGAGTACCTTGGGACTTGTCTCAGAAAAGAATAGCTCCAAATTCATTTTCTTAAAATTTGGAATGTTTTTTTCAAGCTGCGCCACCTATAAATTGGAAATGTAGTTATTAATGGAAAAAGACTAAATTATTTATTTTTAAACCAAAAATTAGTTGTCCATTCATGTAGAGCAAGGGTTGCATCAATGTGATACTTCATATTGAATAAGTGCCTCCAGGGCTGCAATTTTTGTTTTTTCCCACTTTGTCCCATGGCTAGAGGTAACTAAATCCCAAAGATTTAACAGCACACTCTTTGATGCTTCTGGATAAGCTTCTGCATCCATTGCACCCCACCTTAGCAGAAGGCAAGTGCTGCCATAAGACAGGAAGAGACTTTTATGAAGGATGACAAATGAATATTTGGCAACATATATCAATCAAGGGGAAAAAATAATTCAATAAAAGTTTGATACAGATGTAAAGTTCATTACCTAAACGAAGTTCTATAAAAAACCCAAAAATTTTAAAAAAACCTAAAAAGTTGGGAAGCAAAAGCCCAGGGTTTTAAACTTCAAATATTCCGTTTAGGCTCTAAACCATCCCTTTTATTTTTCTGGATGAAATTAAACCACCATCTATGTTAGAGCCTTAGACATGCTTACCTATGTGCAATAATAGGATCATCTTTGTAACCTTGCACGTGCTTTGCAATGACATCCCATGCAGTGTAAAAATCTAGACACATGAGATAGTATTCCCTTTTAGAATGCTTTCATTTTATATTAAAAAAGTAAAATAAAAGTAACACAATCTACTATCAGACTTCATGAATAAATACCCAGTCCTTAATATATTATTATTTTGTTAAATATATTTTGATAGTAACATCCATTACCGATCACATCTGCTTCACAAAGGTGGACAAGGCTTTGCAAGCCGAGAGCTTTAACTATAGAATCTTGACACTCAATGCAAGACTGTTTGTATTCAATACAAAAAAGTATATCTTAGGAAAAAAACACATGCACCAGAAAAGGAGAAAGAAGAAAAGTGTCGAGCATACCGAAACGGTCAAGATAAGATCAACACCCCTATCAGGGCTTTTATGGCAAACATCTCGAATGGAAGCAGCCAAACTGATACAGATAGCTCTGTCTGATGTGAAATCAGTGAAACCTTTTGGGAGCAAGACACCCTAGATATGGAGAAAATATAAAACAATTTAGGGAAATTTTGATTTAGTAAGACCTTGAAAAAACAGCAAGAAACCATAATAAAGAGTAAACGAATGAGCAACTCAACAGAAAACGGTTTTGAAATAGGCAGCCCAGAAAGAAAACCAATTGTTATCAGATTGCAAGTAAAACTAGTAAATTTGGGCAGAACTTTTTATCACCCTGCACTGGTCAACAATACAGTATATTGGTGCAGAAAAAGTGCATATTTGTTGTCGGAAATTCGAGGCATGAAGGAATAGGTTTTGCTCTTAAGAGATAGCATATATAGTAAACCAACTACATCTTGACTTCAATAGCAGTTTAATACAATATATAAACAAATAATGAAGAGTTAGAGAATAGAATGCTGCTACTGCGTCAATGTGTGTTCAACCTTCCTTAAAGATAATTTTTAACAAATATTTACAGCTTTTATTCACCATATGAACAATTCCATTTCTTTTATCAGTTGTCATTTAAATATTCTCATCTTCTGCATAAAATAAATATTAATATGCATATAGAATAGACCCATAGTAATATGTGGTAGCGTGGGAAGTACAAGAAAGGGTGGAATAAAAAGCTCACTTGTAAACTTCCAAAGGCTCTATCATTGGTCTCCCAAGTTCGACACAGCAGTCGAGTTCCCGTAGCATACAATGAGCTGCATTTTAGGAGAAACATTTAAAGATGAAATTCATTGATTGCAAAATTTTGAAGAATACATGAGGACCAAATTTGAGTTCTACAGCCAGAATAAAAAATGAGGACCAAAATGAATTTTCTATCTTAAAACCTAATATCATCTTATTAATGAGCTGAAAAGAAACGTTCAGCTGTACAGTCATATTTAGAGTTCTAAATTCCAAAGAGCACTTTTTTAGGCATTTGAGCACAGCTAGAGATAGAACAAATCACTCACAAAGAATATGTAAAACCAGTAACACTGTGGCCTTTAATTATGCATAAACTTTGGCCAAACTTTGGCCTTTAATCAACACTGTGAAGCTCAATTTCAGAATGCTAAAAAAGGGACCTCAATGGTACAACATGGTAGAAAACAAAAACAAGATGCCGCAAGGCAACACTAATACCAAAAAAATCAAAAAATAAATATAACAAAATACACAATCTAACAGAGTACCCACCCTTTTGCATCTCTGTTAAGCATTGGCAAGATAGTTTGAACTACAAGTGGAGTCATTGCGGAGTGTGAAGCAAGTGATGGCAGCATCTCAAAGATTTTTAGCTGCAACAAGGAAAAAACTTATACAGACAAAACAAATGACAGAGACCACAGAACAAGATAGTGCCACACAATAAGTGCCATTGCAAAAGGGGGGACTTACCAGCATATCATGGCAAATGATATCATTTCTTGTGAATATATTACTGTAGAACATAATTGCTAGCAACAAAGGAACTCCTAGTTTGGGATCCATAATGGCAATGGCAGACAGAGAGTCAACAGCAGCAGCCCCCATCGATGGATGTATCAACAAAACACTGAGAACAGCACTAAGTAAGGGTGTCTCTGCAAGGGAAGATATTGAGCTAACATTAATCTCTTACATCATTACATCATTTAACACAACTATGCTAACTAAGCCATTTCCAAAAGCTTAAGGATTGTACCGGTTAAGAATAATTCTTGAGGAAGCATGAGAGGCAATGTAGATTTCCGACGCTCAACAATTGACAAACAGAACCCTCTTAGATGAGAAGCCCAAGATATTGGTTTATCATGCATTATTTCACTTTCATGCATGCCCTTTAAAGCCAGATTCAGTAGGGAAATTCTGGAAGAAAATTCTCCATCCTGAAACAACAGAAGCATAGAATTTCTAAACTAAAATTATTGCTGGGTGCAAAACTATAATTCGTATTGATTCTCATTAATTGGATGCCCTCTTTGTAAGCAGAAAACATGCAAATTTGCATATAATCATATGTTCATTCAGAACAACAGCATACTAAATTACTAATGCTTCCATCCAGAACAGAAATAAACATCATTTGTTGAGATAATCTACGTAACATTTTTTTAAACAGGAAAAATCTGGTATGCCAGACAAAATACCTGATACCACAGATGTTGCAAAAGTCTCAAAACTATAATTCCGGGTGTGCTAAGATAATGAGTTCCCTCATCAATGATTGGTTTATGTCTTAGTGCCACCAACATCTTGACAAGGAGCTTCTCCAAGATAAGAAGCAAATCAGTAGCCAGTGCTTTCACATATTTAGAAGGAGATGACATGAGGCTGACAAAGGGAAGTAGAAACAAAATCTCTTCAAATGGAGAGGACATATTTCTGGCAATAGCATCATCTGCATAGGCAATTATTACAATAAATTAATAAAATGATGACATTGAGGGTGAGCTTCAAAGGAGCATAAATACATAGATTATTTTATGAATTTAAGCATGAGAAAATTAGGGCACAAATAAATGTTGCAATAGAAGATAGTTCTGTGTCCAAACTATACAGTATTCAGAATCCTTGAAGACAGTTTCTATGAAATTATGAAATATGAATCCCAGGGATAGATTATTTAGGACTGAAAGGAAAATTCGAAAAATAAGTGTTTTTATTTCAGCAAAAGAAATCCATGCATTTGTTCACATGTGTTCAATTTCAATGCTTGCATAAACCCTAAAACTGGTATAGCTATAATAAAAATTCACCCTTATCATATTTCCACTTCAGGATTAAGAGGAGGAGTTTAGATATAGAAATTTGTTCATGCTCAAGTTCCGATTGAACAAGGATTGTAAATAATGACGCCATAGTCGTTGACAGACCAGGCTCCCATTGCAAACCGAGATCTTTCTGAACTGAAAACAACCGCCTTGAGAGTTCAATTATGGGCTCATGACCACCACAGTGCCACTGAAGACATGTCAACAGAGACAGAACTGTTCCCAGGAATTCAACAGCACGTAGTTGAACCTCAGCAATCAGCTATTAACAAGAATCAAGATCAACACAAGTGAAAGGCATAATTACATTAACCAAGGAAACTAAATTATGACAGTGGTGAATACAAATGTGAACATTAAATGACAAGGAAGATACATACCAATTTCTCTCCGGCCAGAGACTTAAGTACCACTATATACGCCTCCACCATATGTTCTACAACAAATACTAATTTTCTATAGTCCTGAGGATTCCCAAAAAGAAAACAGCAATAAGATAATTATATCATTTCAAGTACTACAGTAAGAAACCGTAATGACCAGAAAAAATGTGTCATTTAACCAATATATCTAATGCTCCTTCTCAATATTAATAAACTTACTTCCGAGGTCTCATGTGGAAGATACTTAAGGCACCCCATTAGCAGCTTAAGAACAGGCATGGACTCACTCGGACACGAGCAACAGAATGATGCCATAGACGATACCAATTGCAACCCAAATGAAGAGGAGGGTGACTCTGAACCTAACAATCTTATGATTGAAAAATCCAGTAAGGGCTTTAAAAACTCACAAACGTGTACCATACCCAAATGCTTATTCTGTAACATAAACAGCAACACTTGTTGCAAAAGTTCAGACTGAACTTCCACCCGACAGGACAATATCTGTCAAACACCAAGAAACAACAGTTAAAAAAATAGTTCAATAACCATACTATAACAACAACAACCAAGCATCATCCCACTAAGTGGGGTCGGCTACATGGATCAACTTCTGCCATAATGTTTTGTCCAGAATCATGTTTTTATCTAAATTGTTAATCTCGAGATCTTTTTTAATAATTTCTCTTATAATTTTTCTAGGTCTTCCTCTACCTCTAACCTAGGTTGTCAATAGCGCGCTATAGCGGCGCTATAGCGTAGCGGTAGAGGACCTCGCCGCGACGCTTTTTGGCTGTTAACCGCTATATGAAATAGCGGAAATAGCGGCCGCGATTTGTGGAGGCGTAGCGGTGAAATAGCGGCACAATAGCGGTTTGTAAATCGCTATTGTGACAATGAGGTCAATACTGTAATTTTGAATTTTTTTAAGGGAATATTTGTATTTTTTTTCCTTTTATTTCACTAATATAAAAGCTAAAAGTGAGACATTAGATCATTTACATTCTCTCTCTTCACTTAAATTAGCAGTCGTTCTCTGAGATTGATGTGATTTAGTCATTTTGTTTACGTTTAGAATTTGATTTAGTCATTTTAAGTACATTCCTAATTTGAGTCATTATGTTTGGTTTATCTATGTTGCAACTTTTAGTTTATGTATGTTGTAACTTTTGTTTTTATGTCATTATGTATGTTGTTGGAACCTATTTTTAGTATTTATGTATGTTGTTTGGAACCTATTTTAGTATTTATGTTTTCATATTAAGTATTTACCTTGATTTTTAAAAGCTCACGATAGCGGTCATCCCGCTATCCGCTATGCCGCTATAGCATTTGGGAGGTCCGGCGCTACGCGCCACTATCTGAGATTAACAACCTAGCCTCTAACTATTTGACTCCTCTTCATCTAATCTACTCTCCTTACCACCGAATCTACAAGTCTTCTCTCAACATGCCCAAACCACCAAAGTCTATTCACCACCATTTTTCCTACTATAAGTGTTACCCCAACACTCTCTTTAATATTGTCATTTTTAATCTTATCATGTCTAGTATTACCACACATCCAACGCAACATCTTCATCTCTGCTACATTTACTTTAAATTGCTTTTGAATCTAAATTTACTTTTACAAACAGACTAAAATAACTCACCAAACATATAAAGAAAGCTCATTTTCTGTGGTCAAAGTACGGAAAATCAAACAAGCTCTCAGTTTGCTTGTACACCAAGGTTCAACCATTCAATGAATTATTTATTGGTAAGCTTTCATGTAAATTAAAACACCTTCACAAACTTTCACTCATACATTATAAAACACTGAAACTTCAGATTGAAGGCGTGTCTGGTATTTGACAAATATCATTTAGAATTACTTCCATCTTCTATGTTTCATTTCACAATAAGGAAAATCAAAAGTGATTCCAGACGCATAAAATTGATTTTAACATGTTTGAATGATGTCGAACAAAACTGATTTCACCTCTATAAGTAATTCTAACTTGAAGCTAGAATTTACAACTTTCAACTTCAAACTTGATTTTTACACTCGAATTTATTGTTCATCTAACCAAAATTTCAACCAATAATAAAAATGTTAACAATTGAGTATAAGCATTATTTATCACGACTTAAGCATAAATTTGCAATATAGCATAAATTTGAAATGTGAAATTTTAAAAAGAGAGATATAAATGAAGTTAACCATGACAAAAGGATGAGTAAGAACGGAACCAAACTTCCAACCACCATTACTCTTCTGAAACCCAAACCGAACAAGAAACCCCAAACCCTTAACAAAAACGGGCACAAACTTCGGGTCGGATCCTTCAACCGCAGATTGAAGCTCCAACAATCCATTAGTAACAGAAATAACACCGTCGGTAACAAGACGACACAACTGACGAACGGATTCATCAACAACATTGGGGGAAGATGAAGTGAGACATTGAGAAATAGCGCGTTTTCCAGGTTCGGATTCTGAATTGAGATGATTGGGAGATGATCGAAGCTTGGAGAAGATTGAAGTAACTGCGAGTTTTTGAAGAGCTGGTTGAGGGATTCGAGTTTTCTCTAGAAGAGGAGCATAAGACTCCATTATCACTCTTCGAAACTTTTACGCTCGGTTTTCTACTTTGAAACTTCACGCATTCTATATGATCCAATTTTAAACTTAGTTATTTGTAGTTTTTGTTTTATCTTATTAAATTATTAAAATTTGTCTTAATATTAAATATAAATATAATTTTTATTTTGTTATCATTTAGAATTTTTTATTTTTTTAAAGTAGTTGATTTATAAGCCGTGTTTTAAAAACGGGATCGAACCGGTCGGTCGGATCAGTCGGACCGAAAATTGGAGGGGTCATCGGTTTGGTCTGATTGTTAGAACAGATATGTTATTGAACCAGTGAGAACCGGCCAAAACCAAAAAAAAATTATGAACTGGCGGTTTCAGAAAACCGGTGGTTCAAATGCATATTCTTTTTTTCCGAACAAAACGACGTCGTTTTCATGATTTTTTTTATAAAAAATATAATTAAAATATAATTAGACTTTATTCAAACCTTATTTGAAATAATTTTTCCCCTATTTGCAATTAGACTTAGTTTAAAATTTATTTAAATTTATATTTTGTATTATTTTATTATGAGTGATGATTATATTTAGAATTTGAATGTAAAAAATAAATATGTGAAATTATGATACTAAAAAATTGTAAAATTTTGTAGGTGTTGCGATATTTTTTAGAGACTAAGTCATCTGGTTCGACCGATTTAATAAATATATAGTATTGCAATAGAGACCAGTTTATTCCATCGAGTTATCCGGTTTAATCTGATTTAGTCATGCGGTTCGACCAATAACCCAATACTCTCACCGGTTTGATGATCGGTCCGATTTTTAAAACACTGTTTATAAGTATCAACAACTTGTTTACAAATAAATGTTGCTGCGAGGATTCGAACCCTAGACATTGAGACAAACTAAGATTTTCTCTTTTGTCTCGTGAAGTTTGTTTTTATTTTACATTATGTCATATAGGTATGTTTGGATTTGCTATATAAAATAGGGTGATAAATAATGAGATTATATTATTTGAATTTGTAAATAATAGATGGAGTGAGATAGAATATGATGGAAAAGTTAAGCTAAATGTGGACTATTTAGCTATTGTGAAGGCTTTAGAAAATGCCACTTTGAGTAACATACAGGGGCATTCTTTGATCACAAAAATTTGTCGTTTATCGGAGAGTCGCGCGATGAGGTTCAGGTGGTGCTTTCTTTCTGAGAAACAAACAAATGTGTTGATGCTTTAGCTAATGCTAGATGATCTTTGGAAGTCGACAACATTTTCTTTGACGTTGCGCCAAACTTTATTAGGACTAGGAGTTTGCTAGAAGATGATGTAAATGGAGTTTTGTCTCCCAAATTGGCATTTTTTTAGATTTGATCTTATTCAATCTGCCAAACAAATCTGATCGTACCTGATCAGAAAAATCGTCAAGGCAGCGGAATCTGGCTTGGAGAGCAAGATGGGGGGTACCTGCAAGGTTCTCCGATGCTTAAGTTAGTAGCTATCAGAGAATGAGGGTTGAGAATGAAGAATGGAATACCTGACCCTCTAGTGAAAGAGGGTATTTATAGCCCCCAGCGCTGGGCCAAGGTTCCCTAATTGGGCCAAATCCAACTGGAGGCCCACGTGCTAGGGAACTGCCAGAACGTCCCATGCTAGGGCTGAGTCAGCAGGAGACTCACGTTCTGGATGAGCATAGCGTAGGGTTCGGAGATGGTTGACCGAATCCTCCGCTGCGTGACGCGTGGTCTTCGCGTGTGGATAAATCTTGACGGTTATCCAGTGAATGGGCCCAAATGACTTCGGCCTGCTCGGCTAGTGAGAAGAGCTGGGCCTGCTCGGCCCAGTCCAGAACAGGAGCCCCCCAAGTCATCAGTCTTGTAAGGGTGATGACTTTAACCAGGAGGTTAGCCGAGCAAGAGCACGAGCAATGGTTTTCGACGGTGGACTCCTCGCACGCTTAGGTTGACGGGGAGAGGAGTTTCTGCCGGTCATAAGACCGAATGGTGGTCGGCCAGTGCCCATGGGAGCCGGGGAGGCGGCTGTCCCTTGGTTTCCACTTGACACGTTTTGGTTACCGTTTGTCAGCGTGATTGACATGTGGCAGCTGTGGAGACTGCCATTATTGATGCGCCGTTTTTAGGCATGAAAGCTGACTGCGCCCTTTGGGTTTCCCAAGTTGTTTCAGGACACGTGGCCTCTTTTCGTGGGTGGAGCCGCCTTGGGGTGTAGGCAATGATGGCGCCTCCTAGGCTGCCTAGGCCATCATGACACCCTTTGGCCTTCTTCTCCTATATAAGGAGTGAGGAGATCACTCATTTGTCACTTAACATTTTTCAAACCTTCAAGATTCGTTCACTGCTCTCCTCTTCGTCTTGTACATCTCTTCTCCGTTCCTTCAAGTAAGTTCCTCGCCTTCTTCTTGCTTTTATTTAAGTTTTATGTTTTAGCTTTGAGTGCGGCGGGCAGGATTGATGAGTGTGTCGAGCAAGGTTCATGAGTTTGCCGAGTAGTCCTAGGAGATCGTTATTTTTCCCATGCGTTTGCCGAGTGAGATTTGAGTGAGCGGGGCAAGAATAGTCGAATGAGACGTCCAGGCTTTAGATTTAATCAAGAATAGTTTGAATGAGACGAGCGAAGGAGATTGCATGCCTCAGTTAGGGTATGAGTTTGCCGGAGAGCTAGATGCACCTACCGTCCATCGCTGTACGTGGTGACTTTATTTTGCGGGTGCTTCTAATTTAGTTCGTCGGTATTCGATGGGAGGCAAAATTCTTTCCTCGTCTCTTTTCCTCGCCCTTTCACTTGACTTGCGGTGGAAGGGTGGATTTGACCAGTCGAATTCACTGTTTCCTCTGCTTTTCAGGTAAATGGCCGACGAGAACAAAGACGATGTCGTCTTCGACATATCAGACGGGGATGAAGCTGTTGGTTGCCCGCAGGACGAGGGCGTTCCCGTCGTCGAGACTTTCCCGAGGAAACTTGAGGAATGGGTGGCCGTTGCTCCGAGGACGATTGCGTCGCGTTTCTCGACGCGTCCTAAGGAAGCCTTTAATGTCATCGAGGACCTTGACCAGGACGAGGAGCCTTCTTGGGGCGCTTTTGTGCCTAAATCTCATCAGAGGATCTGCTCGCAATTCCCTGGTCCTCGTTTCGCAATGTATGAATTCGTCTTTAAGGAGGCTGGTCTCCGGCTTCCCTTCACTCATTTGCAACGGAGTATCTTCAGTTGGTTGCGCTTGTGCCCGTCTCAGCTTCATCCTAACGCCTTCGCGTTCCTAAGAGCCTTCGAAGTTGTATGTGGGTTCTTGGAGGTCGAAGCGACTCTGCCTCTTTTCTTCAGGGTGTTTCATTTGCAGAGGTTGCGCGATCCGGACGGCAAGTGGAGTTGGATGTCCTTTAAGCAGCCGAAGAAGCTGTTTGCCATTTATCAGGACTCTATCAAGCATTTCAAGAGTCGGTATTTTATGGTCAAGTCGCTCACTCCTGAGGCCGAAAACCATTTGTTCGAGGAACGCGAGTATATTGAGGACGGGGTGAGGAGAGTGGGCCCATCTGCTCGGTTCCCGTTGGAGTGGCAGCCTGACCACTTCGAGCATGGGACCGACTATTACATCTTCCGGGATGAGGATCTCAATGAGCGCGATACGGGGGGGTATCAGCGGCTCGCTTCTTTCGTGGACGGGTTTAGACCGGCAGTATGTACATATCCCAACGGGGATCCCTTATTCGAGGAAGATGGAGGTCCTATGCTGGAGCCTCGGTATATCAACACAAAAGTTATCCTCGAGTGTGGGAGTTACGGGGATGCGATAATTTTGTTAGGTGAGATAACTATTTCTTGTTCGAACAATATCCTTTCGGTTCTAACTCTTTATTTTGCAGGAAAAATGGCCGACCTGCATGACAAGATTGTGAAGATGAGGGCAAAGAACAAGGGGGCCGTCAAGCTGACCGTGAAGCGAACGCGGGTCGAGGAGGTCAAGGCGGCTGCTGCGGGCGCGCCTGATGGTGGCTCCCCTTCGTCGGTTGGGACGATTTCGGGAGGTTCTCCGGCCGGGAAAAAACAAAAGAACGAGGGGACCCCCGAACTTCGCCCCCTTATCAACGACAACCCTTCCGAGGATGACATAGTGTTGCCCTCATGTACTCTGCACAGGGGGATCTTCTCGAAGAGAAATGTGCTGCTGAAGCGCGAGGAGGTGAGGCATATAGTCAGGCGGGATCGGGTGGCCCGGGATAAGGACTTGTCCGAGGATCTTGAAGGGATGATGAGGGTGGCCGCCCTGGCCTTGGCCCTCGATGCCCAAAGGGTCTGCCCTCAGAAGGATTATGATGCTCTGCAGACCAAATATGATGAGCTAGAGCACGAGTTTGAACAGTACAAGGATAAGTATGAGGTTCAGAGCGGCATTGTTGAAGACCTCTGTAAAGAGCAGAACAAGGTCAGGACTTTGGAGGCCGAGGGAAAAAGGCTCCGTGAGCGAATTGCTGAGTTAGAGAGGTCTCATCTCCCTGCTGCCGAGGAAGATGAAGACGAGAAAGCCTTGGTGACCCGCTCCCAGCTTCTGGGTAAGGTGAGGGAGCTGGAGGTCGACTGTGTTGCCACCCTGGGGGTTGGATTTAAAGCCGCGATGGATCAGCTAAAAGTCCTCAATCCGCGCTTGGTGACGAAAGGCATCGGTCCGTACAATAAGGTTGTGGACGGGCGGATTGAGTCAAATCCGGAGTTCGAAGACTGGGAAGATGAGCAGGAGCCCCTGTTTACGGTGATTTCCGGTAAACAACCGCTAGTCCTCCAAACTATAATAAATATGATTTGGTTACTCGCAGGATCGACTAGATTGATCCTAGGACACATAGTCAATTAGATTGTTATCAATATTCTTTAGAACCATGTTCATGATTCGTTGTCTTCGACAAATGTTATTCGATTGAAAACATACACTTTTAGTGATGACTTGATTATATGTGATTATGACTTTAAAATGTAAACAACGCAGATAACGTAACATGCAATTCTGTTTAAATGTAAAGAATCTTAAAACATAAAACTGTTAAAGATCTTGAAAGTAAATAACATGAAAGTAAATAACATGAAAGTAAATAACATGAAAGTAAATAACATGAAAGTAAATAACATGAAAGTAAATAACATGAAAGTAAAGATACAGTAATGTAAATAACAAGAAGTAAATAGAATGCAAGAATTTAAAGATATTCGAAAACGAAAAGCAATAAAAGATAATACTCATGTATTAAGATGGTGGTGTCATACGTACATTTTCTCAGCGAACTCGTTCTCGTTAACGCTTGATACTTGAGTAAATATGTGAGTGATTTGTACAAAATGAACACCCGGAATTCTATCATAAAAAACTCCTATTTATACTAGTTTCGACCATAACGGCCCTACGCTAATCCGCTGCCACGTTTCTCATAAGAACTTCCAGCGATGACATCTGTGAATAAGCAGTTACGCAACTATCTTCGAATTTCAAATCTTCCCGCCTGAGTCCATCTTCGACGCGTGGCAGTATGTTAATAAACACTTACTAACAAACACGCTAAATAATAATACTTAAGCAATTTATAAATTTTGTCTAAGTCTTCGAGGATATGTCCTTCCAATAGCTTTCAGTAGCCATCACCTTCATAAAAAACTTAGACGTTTCTTGCTATCGAAACATGGCCATCAGTAGCCATTTTATATTTCTCAGAGATGGTCATCAGTAACCACCTTACCTTCGATCATACACTCCTTCGAAGCACATATATTTGTTCAACGAAATCTTCAGCTAACAAATTGCCCCCAATAAATGCCTGTTTCGAAGATCAACAGAAATAGGCGTTTTTTGCCATCATAAGATTTCGTCTCTTATTAAATTTTTGATAGTTCCAAGACTACTGACTAAACGTCATAATCATTGATAATCTCTGTTTCCGAAACGTCTTGTCATTCTCAAAATGTCTTCTCATAACTTACATTCCCACGTCCTTGACCTTACTTCCTGATCATTACTCCTATATACTAGGAGTAAGGCTGAATCTTTCGACCGCCATTGGATTAAATCATCATTCGCCACGTGTCCTTTGGGTTTTACCCAAAAGATTTAAAAAGGATTTCCGTTAAACCTTTAAATACTTTGGACTTGCACTCTTTTTACAACTTCTCATTCCTATTTCTCCGTCTTCTTCATCAAACAAAGGAACCAACATCTTCAAACTTTTCAAATCTGAATTTCTCAAAACTCGTCCGATGGCTTCATCTTCCAATGTTCTTCAACCTGTTCTAAAGCTCCAATCCACCACACGGTCTGGTGAACACGAACACATTCCAAACCCTAACGTTGAAGAAGTTCGCGCTATCTACGCTTCCCAGGTAATCATACCCTTTGAACTTTCTGGAAAATCTTTTGCTTTTATGGGTCCATTGCCGGGTGAAGATAACCAAACCCTAAGTAGGTTCTTCCCTGCTTATTATAAGACTAGGCCATTAGTGAGCAAAGCTAACACAAATGAAGAGGGTTGCTCTCCTTCAGGAGAATCTGCTAATGTTGAAGAAACTTCAACCGTAGCCCCTTTGGCTTTGCCAAAAATTAGGTTAAATTATATGACCAACTTTGTGAAAGTGTTTAGGTCACTCCCTTTAGCCAAAGATCCTGACTTGTACTTTGCCTGGTTAGAAAAAGTAGAGAAAAAGAAAGAATCTGACTGGAAATCGTTAGGAATCTACGATTTGATCCAACTATCAAAAACAGGCTTAACATATAACCAACCCATGCTAGTAGCAGCGGTCCATTTCTGGGATGCTTCCCACAACACTTTCCACCTCCCATGTGGAATGGTCACCCCTACTCTCTTCGATGTAGCTGCGATTACAGGACTTCGACCAACTGGGGAAGACTTCGATCCCACTGAGATGGATGATGACACAATTGGCTTTAATAATTCGACAGTTACTTATACTGCGTTTATCCAACAACATCATGTTACCGCGAACGAAGAAGTCTCTGATGACGAACATATTGCCTTCTTGGCGCTATGGCTTTCGCGATGTGCTTTCTGCTCAAGATCCATACAAGTTGCAAAGAGATATCTTTGCATGGCTAATCAATTGCATAATGGAAAAAAGCTCAATCTTGGCCAACTACTTCTGGGATTTCTTTATGAAAACCTTAGCGAAGCTGCAAACCTTACCAAGAATTACCAATCTGGTACCTTACTTTATGCTGGACCTTTCTGGCTTTTGCAACTGTGGCTAAATGCTACGTTCGAAGCTCATCTTCCGTTTCGAGGGAAAGTCAAGGAGGAAAATGACAAAATCAGGAATCGAACTATTGAAGGAACTAGGTTGGCTTACCTGACTCCAAAAGAAGAGCCTGGGAAACTTCAAGAATACTTCTTAGCGTATATGATGATGTTTGCCCAGCGTCGTCAATTCGATCCGTCTATGGCTCCGTTTGTACATAGAACCAAGGGTCCTGAATGGTTTACTCAGAAATTCCCACCAACATCTCAGGATCAACAAACTGAGCTTATGGAAATTTGGGAATCTTTTCTGACTCCAAGGTTGTTCCTCCACCGTCTTCGACCATCGAAAGGGCAATGCATTCTTGTGTGCTATCAACCAAATTTGGTTTCACGACAGTTTGGATTGGTCCAAATAAAACCAAAATGCTTATATGAGAAAAGGAGTCATATGTGCTTCCACACCTTATACTTGTCAGAAGAAGAATGTGAAACAAAAGTTAACAGATATGCTGGCGTCACCAACCTTTCCCCTATTCCTTTCGAACCTTCCTTTTACTGTACACCAGACTTCCATCAATGGTGGACGAATTATTATACTTCTCAAATCTTTGATGCTGATAGTTTGACGCAGGAACTAACTGCAGCTTTTGCTGATGTGCAGGAGACTTTTCGTAAAGGTACTACAACTCATATTAAAGAAATACAAGCTTTCCAAAAAAATTTTGAAACTATCTATAGGCCTGATGATCTTAGTCGGACCGTTCGTGAGGCTGCAATCACTTTGCGCGAAAAGTTTTCCGCCAAACTGGATAAGTTGAAATTGCCCTCGTATGTTCGACCAGAACTACGTTATGAAGTGGCTTTCAAACTTAATCCTCCAAAATTTCCTCCACTGCCAAGCGCGGATTTTGGTGTGGCTTTGAGCCCCCCTTTTCCAGATTGGTTTGTGTGTGGCAACGTTTTAAAAGATCTTCAAAACAGTAGTAAAAAACGCGCTGAACGGGTGGTTCCGACTAAGCATACCTTGGATACTTTCAAAGGACATCTCCATATAGATCTCGAACACGTTCGTGTCTTGACTCCAATACCTGAAGGTTTGGATTCAGACAATCTTTTCGACTGACTTTTCCTTTTTGGCTGGTATACTAATTTCAGTTTCGACTACAGCTGTTGCCCATAGGAGGAAGATCAAAGAGACTCCTGCCCAAAAGAATCCTGGGACATCCCAAAGCGACAAACCCAGTGAAAGTGGCTCTCTCAATCCTGATAAAAAGCCTACGGTACGCACCTTTTGCGTTCTTAATCTTATATAATCTGTAATCAATAGTCCCTTTGCTTATCATCTGTCTTTTCAGAGTTCGAAGCCCCCAACTGGTCCGAAACGGAAAGTTTCTTCGTCCGCTGCTTCAGATGATGAGGATAAATCTCCTCCTTGCACTAGACAAGGACTTAGGAAAAGACAAAAATCTGCTACTCCTTCGAAAAAGGGAAAGGGAGCAAGTCCCTCCAAAACTGCTTCTCCTACTGATAAAGCGTCCTCTGAAGATTCCCCTTTGAAAACAACTAGCAACAAACTTGTTGTCGAAAGTCACAATTCAAGTCCAGATAATATCCAAACCAAGGTCTTTCAGGTTTTTTCGCATATTAACTTGTGACTTTATCTAAATAATGGGATTAACTTTTTTACCTTGTTATTGCAGGATGATGCTGGCACTGCTACTTCAGGTTTCAAAGATCCTGGTCTTACCATTGATGTTCCCAAACTCTATGGTAATAATAATCTTTAGCTTCGTTGACAAACTTGTTACAGGTTTATTCTTATGACTAACTCTGCTTTATCTGACACAGATACTTCTCGAGACAAAGCTCCTGCTCTTTCACCCGTGGTCGAAGATGCTCAGCCCATCAACACTATGCTGCCCGATGAACCCGTTGAAGAAAGTCATTCTACTGATGAGTCTCCAGCTACTCATCAAGACAAAAGTTTGGAAGGCGAAGATCACGCCCTCTCAGGTAGTGACAATGTGAATCTGCATCCTCATCATAGTGACGACACTGTGTCTGAATCAGATGTTATGGAGGAAACTTCCAAACTAGAAAAGCAAAACTTTCAAGAAGCTTCGACTCTTGACACAAAAGCTGATCCTGGGACCACTTCAATGCCTGCCCCTACGCCTTCGGAGCTAGAACAATTAAAGCATGCTGATCCTCTTAGTTTCTTGAAGATTATCATGAATGTGGATACTTCTTCGTCTCCAAGTCCTGACGCTATTCCAGTTGCGACTGTGGGGTCTGGCAACCAAGAAGACACTTCTAGCCTGCTTCGACAAATCAAAGAGCGGTTCTTCGATGTCAATCTTGTGGATCTCCTCATTCGGGATCCTCTTAAGAGTCATGGTTTAAATCAACTTTTGAAAAAAGTAGATTTACTTCAAGTCTCCACAACAGTCTCAGACGTACTTGTTCTGTTAGGCTCTCTGGTTGAGCAACTTCAAGCTGATATCCTTCGAAAACGAAGTATCGAAAGAGAGTTATCTGAAGCAATGGCCTCCCGTGATTCTTCATGGAATTCTGCAGTAGATGCAACCCAACGAGGCGAGGTCCTCAAACTTAAGCAATCAGAAGACCAGAAGGCCTTTGATGATCATGCAAAAAATATCAAGATCTGGAAACAAGAGATAAAGGCACTTGAGGAGAAAATCAAGGAAGCTGAACGCAGCCAGGCAACCATCCAACAATCCAACCAAAAGGAGTTGGTCGAAATAGTACAATCAGGGATCACACATTTCGAGGCTGCTCAAAAATTGATTCCTGAGATCGAAAGGTTGAAGAAACAACGATCGGTGATTGAACTCTGTATGACTTCTTGGGAGTCACAATATTCAAAGATCAAGAATAACCTCCCTGAGGGTTTCAACTAGCTGCTTCGAACCTTATTATCTGTTGCGTTCTTATTTGTAATCGAAACCTCATATGTTTTGTAAAAGCACTTATTTATATGCTTAACTTCTCCCTTCGTTTAAATATAATATTTATCAGCACTATTTCTTAGCAAATCTTTTCAATCTCTTGTCAAAATATATTTTCAGATCCTCCACAGTACTCTTCATTAATGCAACATGTAAACTCCGAATACTCTTCGCGACCTCTTAGCCTTTGGACTTGACGTTTCTACTTCTTTAGCCCTAATCATGACTAAACAATAACGTTACTTTTTCAAAACGTCATTTCAAGACGTGCGTGAATCAGTTTCATGATTGCTGTTCAACTTCCAAGGGCGGGAAACGGCGGATGTAATAACTCCTCTCTTTGGAAAAACCAACTGCAGTCTAATCAATTATTAAGAAACTAAACCAACCTTTAGTATTCCCTTTCTATATAAAGGTCCAATATCACCCTTATTTTCTTCATTCACTCATTCTCTTCTTTCCTAAACTCAGAAAAGAGAAACCATTTTTCTTCCTCCAAAACCTTCTTCTCTTTTTTCATAATGGCCGAAATCCTCTCTTTCAATGAAATCAAAACCCTTATCCGGAGCGAGTTCAGACTTTCTGAGGATGAACTCCTTCGCCACTTTGTCACTCTTGAAACTTTGTTTGTCAATCAGGAGTTGGACTTCTACTTTGAGGAAGTCTTGGAAGGTGCTGTTTATCCAAACATGTTGGCTGAGTTTTGGATGAATGCTACTGTACGCATAGATCCTGAAGGTAGAACCACCATAGATTCTGAGATTCGGCATGCACGTTTCAGTATTACTCCTGCCACCATTGCTCACTTAATCAGGTGTAGTAACTCTGGGGAACGCTTTGATGACGATGGCTTTAACATGACCACGCATCTCATGCTGAGGTCCGTCATGGACAATGATCCTTTTAGTGCCAGAGTTGTTAGGATCTGGCATCAGATGCTCGTGGGCAACTTCCAGCCTCGGAGGATCAACGAAAACGACATCTTGGTTGAAGATTTGGAGTTCATCTTCTGTGGTCTTCGAGGGAAGAAGATCAACATTCCTTTGATGATATTCAAAGGTCTCGTGAAAGCTGTCTCTATTGGTACTGAACGGCAGAGGAACGTGACTTGCCTCCCATACGGAAGACTTCTTACTTTCATCTTTCAAAGGAAGGGTGTAGTGAGACGCATGCGTGAGGGCGGAGCCATCGACATGTTCGAAGCTGAAGCTTCACCCGTGTTGTCCTTGGAGGGTTTAAACCAAAGGATTAACTAACAACTTTCCTTTTTCCTTTATCTTAGGGTTTTTATGCTTTCTTTTTTTTTTTTTTTTGTACTTTCCGATCCTGTTTGGATCTTTTGTAATGCATGCAAACCCAAGTTATGAATGACAAATATTTTGAAATTTCTTTAGACTTTTCCTTTTTAAGTCTGTTATTCTGCATGTAAAGCCATTTTGATCGACATGGCTCATGTGTTTTGACACATGGCTAACCATTTTGGCTTTTCGTGACACCTCAAGTGTCTACGTTTTTGCAATCTTAACTTCGAACATGCTTGGCTTATATTTCTTCAAATACTTCCCATTTACTCTTAAGATCCTACGATCTTCTGCTAATTCTTCGATTTCATAAGCATTGTTCGAAAATGTTTTTAAGATTCGAAAAGGTCCTTCCCAATGTGGGGACCATTTACCAAGCGCCTGATTTTTTCGGTCTATAGGTAAAATAACTTTCCAGACTAAATCATTATTAACAAAAGTTTTACCTTTCACCTTTTTATTGTATGCTCTGGATACCCTTTCTTTCTGTCTTTTAATCATTTCCAATGCTCGAAGCCTGTCTTCGTCTAGATCTACCAATTCATTCATCATTAACTCCCAGTAAACGTTGGGAGAAATGTCTGCTTGTCTTTGTATTCTTACTGACTGCAAACATATTTCGATTGGTAGTACCGCATCATGTCCAAACGTCAACTGGAAAGGAGTTGTATTTGTAGCTTCTTTTGGAGATGTTCGACAAGCCCAAAGTGCTTGATCCAAAGTCTTATGCCAATTCTTGGGTTTCTTCCCCACATGCTTCTTAATAAGACCAATTATAATTTTATTTGCTGCTTCGACTTGTCCATTTGCTTGAGCATAATAAGGTGTGGATGTTAGCAACTTGAATCCTATTTCCTTGGCAAAGTCCTGCATTTTTCGTCCAGTGAAGACTGATCCCTGATCAGTTGTTATGCTTTCTGGGATTCCGAACCTATATATAATATATTTTTGAATAAACTCAATCACCGCTTCTTGGTCCACATTTGCCAATGGTATTGCTTCGACCCATTTTGTGAAATAGTCTATTCCTACCAAAATGTACCTTTGACCTCTGGATGATTTGGGGTGAATTTCTCCAATTAAATCTAAAGCCCATCCTCTGAAAGGCCAAGGTTTCACTATTGTACTGAGTTCATTTGCTGGAGCATGTTGTATACCTGCGTGTTCTTGGCATTCTTGGCACCCCTTGGCAAATTCTATGCAATCTTTCAACATTGAAGGCCAATACATCCCATAACGAAACAAAAGCCATTTCATCTTATGTCCTGCTTGATGTGCACCACATGCCCCACTGTGTACGTTTGATAGAGCCAAGTATGCTTCTGCTTCACCCAAGCATTTCAGCAATACCCCTTCAGAAGTTTTCTTGAACAATTCATTCCCCATTAGAAAATATGACAAGGCTCTATACTTGATTTTTCTATCTGTCTCCGTCGAAGGATTCTTCAAATAGTTGATTATTGGGCTCCTCCAATCCGTGTCTGCCAAAGAGTCAATATTTAGGACTTCGAACTCTTCTTTGTTGGCATAACCCAATTGTGAATTCTCTAGATCGCTCGGAGAAAGTTTAGTAGACATTGCTCTTCCTCTTACTTCGATCAATTCTTCCAATTTTTCTTTCGATACTTTGTATCCTGAAGCCAACTGTGCCAAGTCGTTCGCTTCTTGGTTATTCACCCTTGATACGTGTTTCAATTCTACATATTCGAATTTCTTGAGTAGCCTATTTGCAATGACAAAGTACATGATTAGATTCTCTTTGATGCACTTGTATTCTTTTGTTAATTGTTTGATGACCAATTCGGAGTCTCCTTTAATTTCGACTCTGGTTGCCCCCAGTTCTAACAAAGCCTCAAGTCCGGCGATTAACGCTTCGTACTCAGCTTCATTGTTGGAGCATAATGGTCCTTCGAGTTTGTACTTGAGCTTTGTTGGAATTCCATCAGGAGAAATTATCAACACTCCAACTCCAGAACCTTCTCTATGTGTCGACCCATCGAAGTACAACTTCCAAGGTTTTAGGTCCACGTAATGCTGATGATTCTCAACCACTGCGTGATCGACAATGAAGTCTGACACAATTTGGCCTTTCATTGCCTTGAGAGGTTGGAATATTAGCGAATATTCCGTTAGGGCTAAAGCCCACTTGCCAATTCGACTATGTAATATTGGCTTGGATAACATATGCTTAATAACATCACAATGAGACGAAACGTAAACATCAACTGGCTTTATATAATACTTAAGTTTAATACAAGAGAAATACAAACAAAGGCAGAGTTTTTCTATAGCAGTATATCTAGTCTCTGCATCATTGAGTACTCTACTTAAGTAGTAAATGGCTCTTTCGATGCCATTCTCATCTTCTTGTGCCAGCATGCTGCCTATTGTTTTGTCTGATGCTGAAATGTACAGGCGCATGTGTTTCTTCCCGTTTGGGGGAGATAAGATTGGTGGACAAGTCAAGTATTGCTTTATCTGATCGAAAGCTTCTTGATGTTCAGCACGCCATTCGAACTTTCCTTGCTTAAGCCGTAGTAAAGGCGAGAAGGCTTGCGTGCGTCCACTCAAGTTAGAGATAAATCTTCTTAAAAATTTATCTTTCCCAACAGTGATTGTAACTCTTTCTTCGTGGATGGAGATTTGGTTTCCATGATGGCTTTTGTCTTGTTCTGGTTGATTTCTATTCCCTTTTTATGGACTACGAAACCCAAGAAATCTCCTGCTTGTACAAAGAAAGCACATTTAAGGGGGTTCATCTTCAACCCATGTTTCCTCATTCTTTCGAATGATTGGCTTAAATGATCGAGATGACTCATTCCCGAAGTAGATTTTACCACAATGTCGTCTATATATACTTGCATGAATGTTTCTATAAAGTCATGGAATATAGAGTTCATTGCTCTTTGGTAAGTTGCCCCAGCATTTTTTAAACCAAAAGGCATTACAACCCATTCGTAAATGCCTATTGCCCCTGGGCAACGAAACGCTGTCTTGGATACATCATCTTCTGCAATAAAGATCTGATTATATCCTGAGTATCCATCCAACATACTTAGATACTCAAAACCTGCGGCTGAGTCTACCAGCATTTCTGCTACAGGCATGGGATATTCGTCTTTAGGAGTGGCTGCATTAAGATCACGAAAGTCTATGCATACTCGTAAAGAGCCATTCTTTTTAATTACAGGTACTATATTGGCAATCCATTCGACATACCTTGTAGTTTGGATAAACTTGCAACGTAAAAGCCTTTCGACCTCTGCTTTAATCTTCGAATGGATCTCTGGCGCGAATCTTCTAGGAGTTTGCTTCACAGGTTTCTTCCCTTCTTTTATTGGAAGCTTCAATTCGACTAGATCCCTTCCTAGACCAGGCATCTCATCATAATCCCAAGCAAAGCAATCTCTATTTTCTTTCAGCATTTTGATGACCGTTGCTTTTAGTTCTGGCTCTAATTTCGCGCTGATATATCGCCTTCTGCTAACATTTTGATGACCGTTGCTTTTAGTTCTGGCTCTAATTTCGCGCTGATATATCGCCTTCTGTTTGTTCTCGGCCACGTAGGCCGAAATCTTTTCGAAGAATGAAGACTCAGACATGATTAATGTCATCGTCCCAGCCTGTTGGCCGTATTGCTGCATGATCTTCTAAAGGTGCTGTATCCGCTGGACCATCCATGATCTCTCTATCCCATTGGAATCCGTTTGGGTGCAAAGTAAGATAATACAATGCATTCTTATTTGGGGTGTACATCTCTTCTGCAGTATGACAAGGTCCTATATTTGCCAGATTCCTATCGAAGTTGGATTTATTTACCTGGTTAACTTCAGACATATAGTAACTCTGATCACCTTCGATGTTTTCTACTATGCCATCTTCTCTCCAGATTGTCACCCTTTGATGCATTGTTGAGGGTACAGCTGCTACCCCGTGAATCCATTCCCTTCCGAGCAACAGGTTATAATTTGCTTTTGCTGGTATAACCATGAACATAGTGGGTCTGGTAACTGAGCCTACTGTCAAATTGACTTGAACAACTCCCAGTGTTTGTCCTATCTTACCCTCATAGTTAGACAGGACCATGTTATGTGGTCTTATGTCCGTATCGAACATGCCAATTCTCTTTATCATATACTGGGGCATCAAATTTACTGCTGCTCCCCCATCAACTAGGACTTTATTGATGCCAACATTCTCAATCTTAGCCCTAATATAGAGTGGTTTCAAATGATTTCTCATACCCTCATCAGGCCTCTCGAAGAAAGCATTCTGCTCTTCGACTGCACCATTATTTAGCACATAGTAACACACAGGTCTGTGTTTTGTCATTTCTTCGATATCAGCCTCCTCACAGTCTTCTACCTCAGTTTCCTGGTTAAACTCGTGAGGGAGTACGGACACAACATTGCAATTTAAATTTATAGACGAGACTCCATCAGAATCAAAATCATTTGTCATTCTGTCCTCTTCGTTCCAGGAATTTGACCGCATCTTATCTTCTTCATCCAAGAGCTTTTCAGCTTCGAACAATGCACGTTCCACCGGAGGTTTGTTTGACTTTGCTCCCTGGTATGGGACTTGGTTGCTGCTAGTTTCTCCAGTTTCTCTTGGTCTATATTCCTTCTGGGCCCTTTTCATCCTCTGGTGCCTCCTCCATTGGGACCGAGACATAGGGTTTTTTCCCTTATAGTTCTCCAATCGATATGTCTCTCGATTTGGCCTTTGAAATTGTCTCCTATATGCCATTGCGGTTCTTCCTCCTTGGTCCCAACTACGCCGTTTGTTGGTTCTTGCATCGGCTTGTACCCATCTATCCCTAGGTGGATCTGCAGGGATTTTGAACGTTACCCTTCGAACTCTAGGGTGTGGACTATCTGGCCTCTTCGTTGGAGTCCATACATCGAAACCATACAAGTCAGGACGTAGCCCTTGAGTTTCTTGATTCATGGAGCAGTGCACACGTTCAAATGATCGTGCTAGCATCTCATCATAGGCTGCCCCACATCTGGGGCAGAGTGCAACTTCAGAGTTCCCTTTGTGGCATCTGATCAAAAATCCTAATAAGCTTTCATCCATCCTTGGGTACACTTGTAGTAAAGGATTTGGTTCTCTCCCTGGGTGTTCCCATCTTTCACGTCGACCCTTTTCGAAATTGGCTTCGATTCTTCGATTCAGCATGATCGAACATCTTGGGCACATCCATTGTTTTCCACCATTTCTCTCATGGCAATTCCATAGGTAGTCTTTGAGGCTTTCAGCCCTTAGAGGAACTTTAATATCCCCATTCTGCCTTGTCAGCCGTGTCTCTAGTTCGCCAAACTCAGATGTTGGGTGTCTGGCGCTAACCATGTTGACCACCGCTGGAGCAACTTCAGAGATTTGGATTTTCTGGAGTTTTATCCTGAGGTCTTCAGTGGCCTCATTGCTCTCTTCTTTTGGTGCTTCAGTCATCTCTGTTTGGGAAGCTTCTTCAATCT
>NC_081181.1:158698739-158715642 GCF_029867415.1 Vicia villosa
AGGTGAAATTTCTTTCTGAGGTTTACAAACAGTAGGAAGAATGCAAACAGTTGCTCCGAGGACGGTTGAGACTCCGGGAACCAAGATTTCCCCATGAGGTCGCTTTGCGAACATCTCCCGATGACGGATCTTCACTTCAATTCATATTATTTACTTCGGACAGCGGACAACTGGTAGCCAGATGTTCCAAACAGAGTTCGAACTACAAGAAGAGGACATCTTCTGGTCAACAAGAATTCAAGTCGTATCATTAGGATTTTACATCCGCGACAATTCTATTCACATTCACTTTACATTTTATAATTGTCATAATATTCATGCATACATTACATCACAACTGCATAGTCAAATTAGGCTTTTAATCATGAGAATGCCCGAGTCATGAGGGCATGAACTCAAGTTTCCCCTGCAAGTCCTGGAGAAACTTTTTCCTTCAAGACAACGATCCATGTAGAGAGATTTCCCCAAGCAAGTCAATAGATGGTAGTCTCCCTCAAAGAGATAGTTTGTTCACTTTTGGAATCCCTCAACTGAGAATCTCCTGCAGAGCAACGCTCGACAATCTTCATCAGATAAGATAGTCTGCTTCGCATTTTGGACTTCCCCAAAAGTTTGGCATTTCCCCAACAAGGTCGAGAGGTGCCACTTCTTGTCAAAGAATAATCCAGAATCTCCCAGCAGATCGACAGTGATTCCCCAACAGAATCAGTGAATGGTAGTCTTCATCCAGAAGATAGTTCATGATCCCCAGCGGAGTCAACAAATGGTAGTCTTTCCCCAAGGAAAGACAGTTTGTCTGTTAAATACTCAAGAGATCGACAAATGGTAGTTTCTTCAAACAGTTTGTCTGTTTCAGGGATGTTTAGTTCCCCACAGAGTCAATAAATGGTAGTTTTCCCCTTAAGAAAACAGTTTGTTGATTCCCCAGGCACCAATCGACGAATGGCAGTTTTCACCCCGAAAACAGTTCGTCCGCCTTCAAACAAAGTCATTAGCCCCTCAAAAAGCATGGGCCCATATGACAATCTTTCAAAGATGCCAGGTCAAAAGGGAAGATGGCGAAGTTTCTTTATTTACCGTCAAATGGTATCTCATCTCCAAGTGCTGATGAGAAGTTTGATGAGGAAACAAACCCTCAAAGTTTCTTTATTACCGTCAAATGGTATCTCATCTCCAAGTGCTGATGAGAAGTTTGATGAGGAAACAAATCTTTGAAGTTTCTTTATTTACCATCAAATGGTATCTCATCTCCAAGTGCTGATGAGAAGTTTGATGAGGAAACAAACCCTCAAAGTTTCTTTATTTACCGTCAAATGGTATCTTACCTCCAAGTGCTGGTAAGAAGTTTGACGAGGAAACAAACCTTTGGAAATTTTCTCTTTATCTGAGATATTGTCCAAACGCAACTAAGACCAGTTCCGAGATTTGGACATCCGGAACAAGAGGAGGTTGTTTACCTTTTTCTAAGTATCAACACTTAGTTAAAGAAGATGGATTGCGCATCCTATATTGCCATCCATTCACCAGAATCCACATCAAGTATTTCTGCAGGAGTTTGTCTCCTCATTCCCCGCCAAGTGCGACAACAGGATCAAATCATGCAAAGATTTTATCAATTACAACATCTCAGGAGCGCCCAAAATTCGGGCATTCTTTGATATTTAAGTCTCTTTTACGCAGGAGAGATCGAGATCTCAATCTCTCTCCCTCCAGATAAAAGAAACTTAAATAGGGGCATCTGTCATACCCTAATTTTTGACCCCCCTGAGATGACATATCTTCAGGATTTTTCATCAGGTCAAGACAAGTACCCAGAGCAGTCATTTCTCCATCTGGTACCTAATCGAGGATGCTCAAAGACAAGAAAGCTCAGGCAAAGGATCAATCAATACAAAGACTAGTCTCTAATACAATCATGGGGCTCAAAAACTTCACTTTTCTCATCTATGATTGATTAGACATCCAGTCATATGAGTACAGGTTTACTCAGGTCACCAGACTAGGGTTTTGAGCCTATCAAGGACTGAAATCAGGGATCACATTTGGGAAACCCTAAAAAACCTCAGAGGATCATTCAAAGACATCAATCATCTTCAAATAACTCATATTACAAGATCTACTGGACATCACACTTCAATTCAAAGTCTACAGTCATTATTTTCACATGGTCGACAAATTAGGGTTTTGACCTAATTCACCAAGATAGTTGACTTCTGATCAGGGCATGAATCCAAAACTCAAGACATGATTCAAGGATCTCTACTACCTCCATATAATCCATTTATATCATCCATTTGGGGAGAAGATCTTATTTCTACACAAAAGCCCGAAAATTCACTTTGTCAGGAAAAAGTCAACTGTGAAGGATCATCATTGACTTTTAAGGTTTTTGGTCAAAAAATGACTTTCAAAGATCAATATCATCAATATATGGATGTCAAAGTCATTTGGCCAAAGAAATTCAAAGAAATTCATCAAGGAGCGAAAAGTCGGGAATTAGGGTTTTTGAGGGCATGGTGAGATCTCAAAATTTCACCTACACAACTCAAAAAACTTCCAACATGAAAGTTGTAGATCTTGCCAAATAAAACAACATCTTACAAGGGAACTTTTTTCAAAAGATCAACCATTTATGAAGTTTTGGAAATTTTGAAGTTTAGGTCATAAACACTTAGAAATTTTTCTAAGTGTTTTAACCTAGTTTTCTTCCAACTTTGGCCTCATTTTTCACAAATTTCCCAAACAATTCTGAAGAAGACATAAACTAATGATTTGAAGTAGATGTTTAAGGCTTTCCAAATTGTGTTCAACCTTCTCCAAATTCAATTTGAGCTAGGAGTTATGCTTGTTCAAAGTTGGCCTCATGAAGTAAAATTATAGGTCATGTGCAAATTGGAACTTTGCAATTTTGTGCATTTTGCTTCACTAATGGATGCTACACGACCCATAACATGTCTGAAACCATGCCATGCATTCATTTTCACCATGCCATGAGAATTGAAGAAGATTCTAAAAACAAGAACATGTGATTATGTAATGATTACTTTTGTGAATTTATGGCAAATTGATGAATCACCCAAGGAATCTTCTCATCAACCAATTAGAGCTCACTTTGCATCTGAATTGTCCCCTAAGATCAGATAGAATCAATGGATAGGGGAGGTGGCTCGAAAATGCAATGATCACACTTGGATATTCTTTGAAATTTCTTCATGGCTAAGAAACCAAACTTGCTTCACTAAGCAAGCTCACTCTCTCACTCAGTACTGAGACATTTGCCTATAAATAGGAGAGCACAATTCAGTAGAAAAAGACACCAAAGCAACCATATTACTTGCTTTCTCTTTCTCTTCTCTTGTTCATTGTTTTTCAAAGTTCTTTGGCAAGAAGAATCGATTTCTTCAAACCAGAGCTTATCTTTGGGAAGTGAGCATTCTAACATCTCAAGGGAGGTCATTTGAGGTGATCCAAGCACCTGGATCACTTCTGTAGGTGGAGGAACACCATTGTTGCTCTCACTTTGGAGCATCTGCAGTTGGAGGTCCATGGAGTGATTCAGAAGGTTTCAAGGCAAGCCAATCATCCAGACACACTCCTCAGGTCATAGTGAAGCTAACCAGATGGCTGCAGCTCATCTGTAACTCGAGAATCAACACCCTCCATGTTCACTTGAAGCTGAAATCGAGGGAGGTCCATAGAACAATTCAGGAGGTTTGAGGTCATTACAAGCATTCAGTTAGCATCACTGAGCCACAAGGAAGCTTTTGGGATCGTTCATACAAGCCCAGTTGCTCTCTATCATCCTCACGATCTCCATTTTCAGAGGTAAGTTTCTGAACTCTCTCTCTTTAATTTAAGTACTCTTTGTGAAATAGCTCGATTCTATCTTGTTCAGCATCATCAGAGGATTGAAAACCCTCTATCATCATCCATTTATCTTTCAGTATAGTCATTTAATTTAATTTTGAAATTTTAGGGTTCTTCACGATTTCTGGTAAATTAATTAGATGTAGTTAATGATAGTTCATGTTAGTTACATATTTAGAATCGTGAGTGAATTTAGAGCAAGTTTCATGTTTACATCGTTGCAAATGGTTGAGAAACGAGTAAGTTCAGAATTTCAAAAATGGAGAGCTTGAGGTTGAAGATGAAGATGGTGGTGGCGCGCAAATTTGAATTCTCAGGGGAGAGTTTATTTTATTTTGAATGGTGTGCGTTTTATTAACGACTGAATAACTTGCCCTAGTGGCCACACATGCGCTCTTAGTCTCCTCAAGCCAAAGGTCTGGGGTTCGAATCCCCCTCGCCCCAGACTTTTTGGTTCTTTTATTTTTCAAAGATTTACAACTTGTTTTGAAACATAACCAAATGAAGGCAAGTCACTAACACTGAGCGCGCGTTGGCTCAGTGGTGTTGTTTTGGGCTGGTAACCTCAAGGGCGTGGGTTCAAACCCTCCAAGGGCCAAAACTTATTTTTTTAACACTAATTTCTTTCATTTCTCTTCACAACTTCACATATTTATTTAACCTATCAAAATAAATCATTTTCACTTCATTTTTCATACACCTATTATTTAATATATCTATTTTGTGAATAGTCAAAAAAATCATAAAAATATTATTTATTTCTTGAGTTTTTAATTAGGTTTAAAATAGTATGTTTTAAGTGTTTTCTTAAATACTTTAAATATATATTATCACTTTATTTTAACCTAATCACTTTGTAAATAAGTTTATGATAAAACCCTAATTATTTAGGTCTTAATTAAGTAAAAATCTTTATTTTTACTTTAATTAAGTTGACTTTTGTCAATTTTCAAAGCTGTTATCAATCTCCGATTAAACGGATGATTAAGGTTTTCAAACAACAAAACCTTATATCATTTCAAATCATTTTCAACTGCTTTTATCACCAGTACTGCAAAGTACTGGGCCTCTAATAGAGTGTAAGTCCCAAAAACCTTCTCTTCTTAGCTTGTTTTTAAAAACTGTATTTTCAAAATCTTCTTTCTGTTTTCAAAACATTCCTCTGGTATTTGAAGGGCATTATTCCCGGTGAAACTCTTCAGATACCTATGTGACCTTTGTCCATCTTCACTTCTTCTGTTTTAAAAAACCATTAACTGTTTATCATATATATATTCAACTGTTATCAACAAAACAACAAAAATACTGTTGAGGCTCTGTACATACTTCTTCAATGGCCTCCACTCCATCCAGGTTAGGCTTTACAAGCTTTCAATTTACAATCTTTATTTAAATTACTGTCAAATATAAACTGTGCATATATATATTAGTTTAGAACTACGTTTGAGTGTAAACCCTAGGACAGTTAAACTATATATATATTATAGGAATATGACCTAGGATTGAGAATGTCTTCCCGGTGAAGGCTCTTTCCTAATTAGAGATCTGTAGTTCAAACCCCCAAGATGAATTATTCCCGGTGAAACATCTTGGCAAAAACCTTAGAATCCAATAATATAGGACACATCCACCCAAAGAGGAATTATTCCCGGTGAAACCTCTTACCCATTTGCTTAGAGCCAAAATAAGTTCAAAACCACATAAGCTTTCTCTTGTGCTATAACAAGGACCCTCGATTAGCCTCCTCTTGGGCTTTGTACAAGGACCCACAGGCTTCTTAAAAGCATTTCCAGCTTCCTCTTGAGCTTGTATACAAGGACCCATCAGGTTTCTTATAAACATAGGAACAGGTCTTTAGTCACCTTTTAGCCTACCCTGGTGAGTTTCTTCCAATTTAAAACCAGACTTTAAACAAGCTAAGTTTGTCTCAATTTCACATTGAGTACATTTTTGGAATGAGAGACATGGACAGTCTCTGTCACCCTCATCTTCATCAATCTTCCTTAGCAGAGTCTAGGATCCATGTTTGGTCATCCTCAGCATTGAGTCAGCCTTCATCTTGGGCTTTAAACAAGAAGTCTCCATTAGATAATCTTTCTGCCATTCATTTTAATAAAAACCCCTGGAAAGGGTTAGCCTCCAACATCTGTCTAAAATGTCAAAACCCCTGGAAAGGGTTAGCCTCCAACATCTGTCTAAAAAGTCAAAACCCCTGGAAAGGGTTAGCCTCCAACATCTGTCTAAAAAGTCAAAACCCCTGGAAAGGGTTAGCCTCCAAAATTAATTAATAAATAATTTCATTCTCTTAGGAGATAATTTCCCCAAAAGAGTCAAAACCCCTGGAAAGGGTCAGCCTCCAAAAAAAACATGATAAAGTCAGTCTTTTAACAGACAAATTCACCAGCTGAGTCAAATCCCTGGAAAGGGTTAGCTTCCAAAGAAAAACAGTCTTTTAATAAATAAAACCTCCTCAGTAGAGTCAAAACCAACAAAAACAGTTAGCCTCAACCTTGGGCTTCATACAAGGCACCCAAACAATAAAACTCCCCTGTCAAGAGTCAGCCTCAACCTTGGGCATTGTACAAGGCAGATAATAGAGTCTCCCCAGTGAGTCCTTCATCACTCAGTAGCCACAACCTTGGGCTTTGTACAAGGCAGATAAACCATATCTTTCATGTGTCAAAGATTCCTAACACTTAGGATCTTTCCCCATATAGTCATCCATACTTAATTCATTTAAGAGTCCGCCACAACCTTGGGCTTTGTACAAGGCAGAAAATAATGTTTTCCCCTAGCTAGAGTTAGCCACAACCTTGGGCTTTGTACAAGGCACACAAAATAGAGTCATTCATAGTCTTAAAAATTCAATTATCCTCAACAGTTAGCCACAACCTTGGGCTTTGTACAAGGCACACAAATAGAGTCTCCCTAAGTAAAGTCAGCCTCAATTCTGGGCTTTGTACAGAACACAAAAATACCCTGTAATTAATCCCCAGTGGAGTCATCTCCTAGAGTCAATAATATTAATTAATCAATCAAAAAGCCTCAAGCTTGGGCCTCATACAAGCCAGCTAAAAGTCAAATCTTTTATACAGTAGATAGACATAGCTTATCTCCATAGAGAGATATTTTTACTACTCTACCACATTCAAACAAACAAACATTTCATTTCAATTTTAATCAAGTC
This sequence comes from Vicia villosa, assembly GCF_029867415.1. Taxonomy (NCBI): domain Eukaryota; kingdom Viridiplantae; phylum Streptophyta; class Magnoliopsida; order Fabales; family Fabaceae; genus Vicia; species Vicia villosa. The sequence continues at coordinate 158,705,794 of NC_081181.1, forward strand.
TCCCATTTAGGATTTTGAAAGGCATGAGCTGGCAGTAAAACCCAGACATGTGGTAACTTTCCCTAATTTGGATGAGCATCTTTCTTTCATTTAAGAGGCATTTGACTGGTATACTTGCACATACACAAGTAAGGTCCCCCTCTTGAATGAAATGAATTCAGTTATTCTGTCACTCCTTTAAATGTTTGTGGTAGAATAGTACAAATACCTCTCTGTAGAGATAATTTCATGTCTCTTTACTGTAAACAGAGATTTAATTCCAAGCTTCAACCTTGAGCTTCAAGCAAGGCACCAAAAATAATTAATTTCCCTAGTTAGTTCCCCGAACTACATTAAGCTCTGACTTCCACTAGGGATATTTAGGCATGAGGTTCACAAGGAATCTCAGCGAGCTAATAAAATACCAAAAATAGTCAGTTTGTCTGTCTGTCTGTCTTTTAAAATCAATTCAATTCCCTCTCCTAATACAAAGGAGAAACTTTCCCAATCATTAGCAATAAACACAAACACAAATGACACAGAGAAGGTTCCTGTAGGGTACTACAGATATGTAGGGTGTTTAAACAGTTCCCTATGTATAACCGACCTCCCGGACTCCAGAATTTCTAGTCTAGGTGTAAATCCCCACACTTAGCAAACTCCTAGGGTTTAGTTGAGATCTTTTTTTCCCTTTCCTACTCGTAGGACAAATAAGAAAGTTCGTGTGATATCGTAGGAAGAACTGAAATAAAATTCATCACACCACGGGCGCATTCTCCTTCCAAATTTCGCGTGAAGGGTTTAGCGTGCCGTCCTCCCAAGTGAAACGGGGAGGTAAAGAAAACGACACCACAGATTCATTAAAAAAAGATAATTTTTAAATTAATTTTGGATGAATGTCCTTTGTATTGATATTTCATTGATATTTTATTGAAGACATTAGCAACTAATAATTGTAAATTGAGGGGAGTAAATCAATTTTTGATTTGTTCAACATATTCTAAAAAATATGATAAATATAAATGCACCTTGGTATTATTTTCTCAACGACATTCCCAAATTGATACAATTGGTCAAACGAGCATCAATTTTTAACAATATACATGTTGTGAAATCAATGTCAAGAATAAAGTATAAATAATTTTTTAGCAAGAAACGCACAAGGGTGAAAAAGAGAAAAAGGAAAAAGAACACATTGAAATTGATTATAAACTATTATTATTTGCTTTTTTTTTTAAACAAAATTACAAGTGTTACAGATTAACAAATAATCTCTCTCACCCTAATTAAAATTTGCAGTGTACACTAATGAGAGACTACAGACTAGTATGCACTATTTAAAATAAAACTAACACATTAAGCAAATGAGTTTTTACACAAAGACCCATTACACAAGATAACTTATGGAACAAGCTAACTTAAACAATTGGGCTTAACTAAGAGGTCCAATTCGACATGCTAACAATCCTAACATTTCGACTACTGCATACTTAAGCATACTTCGACTACAACATTGCAGCCCTTCGATTATAGCATGTGACCAGACTTCGACGACATGCTAAGATCCTTTTGAATTGTCAAACCAAGAAGCTATCATTCGACCATACTAGAGTTCAATTCAATATCTTACAAATCTCCATCTTGGAACAAACTCTATAATATCAAGGAAACATACTAGCTTTCTTCATGCATCTTTATCAAGTGCATACATCGGAGAACTTGCAACTTGGCAATGTCTTGGTAATCATATCAACACAATTGTGATCTGTCGAAATCTTCAACACTAGGACTTCTCCATGCTCGATTACCCCTTTGACGAAATGAAGCCTCACATCGACGTGCTTGGTTCACTCATGATAGGTTGAATTCTTTGACAGGTGTATTGCACTTTGACTATCACATTTAACAATGATAATTCGACCTTGAAGTTTCAGCTCTTTAGCAAAACGCCACAATGCTTCTTTAACAACTTCAGTGAGGGCGATATATTCCGCTTTAGTTGTTGATAAGGCAACAACCTTTTGAAGTTTCGCTTTTTAACTGATTGTTGTGTCAAATATAGTGAACACATATCCAGAAATAGATTTCCTGGAATCCATACAACCTGCATAATCAGATTCGACATACCCTTCGATTACTGCTTTACTATCTTCACCACATGCTCCACCATAAATTAGGGGTCTGTTCAAAGACCCATTTATGTACCTTAGAATCCACTCAAATGCTTGTCAGTGAGCCTTTCCAGGATTCAACATGTACCTGCTTACAAGACTTACTGTGTATGCTATGTCGGGTCTAGTACAGACCATAACATACATTAAAGAGCCTACTGTGTTAGTATATGGGATGCTATTCAAATAAGATTTTTCGACCTCAGTACTAGGACACTGAGAATTTGTTGGTGTCATAACAGGCTTTGAATTTGACATACCAAATTTTTCTAGAATCTTCTTCAGGTATGTATCTTGAGATAAGCATAATCTTGACTGCTTTATATCTCTTCGGATGTCAATCCTAAGAATCCTGGATGTAGTTCCTAGATCCTTCATGTCGAACTCCTTATTGAATTTAGCCTTCACCTTCATTACATCATCAACATTGTTGCTTCCTATATGAATCTGACTCTCGAATAAACATCACTAGTAGAAAGAAAAAAATCATAATGGAAATATATCATTACATGATTGTTCGCTAAGGGCAGAACAGGTGGCCAGCAACGGTAGGCTTGATCTTCGGTGATGGTTGAGAAAAAAGGAGGTTTTACCTGCAAGGTACTCCGATGCCAAAGTAAGTAAGAGAACAACAAGGTACGACAGAAATATGAGATTTTGGGCAAAGTTTGGATTACCTTGCCCTCTAGGGATAGAGGGCTATTTATACGTGTTCTCGTTGGAGTGGAGTGGATCTCCTATCTTCGTGGGCCTGAGCGTGATTTTCAGCCCAGAATTTAGGGGACCGTTGACTAGGTCTTGACTAGTCGTGCCCGGAATACTAGTCGTTGTCAGGGACAGGGTCCCAGCGTGCTTGGCTAATCTCCAATCGTGCTGGGTTCAAAGCGAACATTAAAATTAAAATATGAGGGAAATGAAAGTTATAAGGCTAATTAAAAGTTAAACAAAATATTAATTTCAATTTTAATGCAATACATATTTTAACAAAAAAAATCGAAAAGAATATATACACAAATCAAAATTAAAATAAAAAATGAAATAATAAATCCTGAACAAATGAAGCGCAAATTTTATTACGTTGGATCTTTTCTTTCTCTTTTTCTCTCATTTCTCTCTATCTCTCTTAACCTCACTCTTAAGCAAAAATAATTTTATAATAAAGAAAGAGAGTGGGATTAAGAGAGAAAAGGAGAGGAATCTATAATATAAGAAAGTTAATGGTTATTAAAAAATCTACAATATCTTTATTTGGGTTTTTGATACCACATTAAAATTGTCTTTATTTGGTGTTTGCACAATAAAATTCTTAATTTTATTATTAAAATAATACAACTCTCGGATTTTATCAAACTTACCAAATTTCTCTCCATTTTTTATTTTTTTCTCTTTTATCACTTTCTCACTTCTATCTTCAACAAAAAAATTTATTATTGATCTATATATTTTATATACGAAAAATGATATTTATGATTCAAATATTTTTTATTCAAAAATGGTATACGGGAAAAACTTATTCGAAAAATCAATTATTGATCTAAATATTTTTATATACGAAAATTTAATATTGATGCAAATATTTTTGTAAAAGATACCTAAACAAAAATAATATTTTTATACGAAAAAAATCTATTATTTATGAAAAATTGTATTTATGATCTAAATATTCTTTATTCCAAAATGGTATACTGGACAAAAAAATCTACTATTGATTTAAAAAATTCGCCTCGTGCAAGAGAGAACCGCGGAGTAGGGTAAAATATTCTCATTATTTATTCATAAATGTTTATTTGAGGATCGGTTGTTCACTATGTCAAAAGTAAAAAGGAAATGCAATATATTATGAACCTTTTTTATTAGAGTGAAAATAGTTTAAGTTGAGTTTTGCAAAACATGTCAATCAAAAAATAATATAAAGGTATAATTATATTTAACATATTTTTTTAAATAGATTAAGCAAATTATAGACAAATCTAAAATTGATTTGTCCTCAGAAATTTGTAATTTTTAACTCTATATTTAATGAAGTATCGAAATAAAAGGCATCAAGGCAAAATTACTTGCTTAGTCTCAATTTGGTGACGATCCTATATTAAGGTGTCAAGTATCAACTTTGTTTTGGGTTGCATATTGGCTTACGTCGTGTGTACATGACTCAGTTTTTTTTTTAATTGGAAGGTGGTCTGAAACCACCACAAAATATATTGAAAAGAAAATGAGAAGAAACAGAGAAAAGGAAACAAAAAAGGGGGGGACCGAACCAAAACCCCTTAGTGAGAAATCCTATAGCAAGGAAGACCGATACTATTTCAAGCGAAATCCATTAGAATCTCCCTATGAACAAAATCCCACCAAATAAAATCATGGACCTGTAAACCTAAATTGGCTAGTCTATCCGCACATTGATTTCCTTCCCGATAAATATGAGTGACAAAAAAATTGATGGATCTAGTATGTTGAAGAACATTCTCCCATATGTTCCTCATCTCCCAAGGCACAATGAGGGGTTTAGAAAACGCCAGGAGCACCAGCTTTGAGTCAGTCTCTATCCAAAGATTATTCCAATTGCGCTGCCTAGCAATTTCAATAACGAGAATAGCGCCATACAACTCAGCCGAAAAGGCATTACCAGCACCAATAAATTTTGAAAAGCTACCTTGATGTTTTCCAGTATGGTCTCTGAAAATGCCGCCACAAGCTGCACGCGAAGGCGCCCCTGAATACGCGCCATCCGTATTGCATTTTATCCATTGCATAATCGGGGGATGCCATAGAAATTCCTTGACAGATAAAGCTTTAGGAGGATTGACTTTGATATTAAAACTCTTGAGAAGGTGGAAGTCCAAGATAGAGTTCGACCCGGCTTTTGATGTGGCGTTGCCCGTGGTTGCAACATCAACCTTAACAGCATTGAGAAGAGAATTCCAAATTAAGGTTTTATCCTCAAACCGCCTAATGTTTCTAGCTTTCCAGATCTGGCTGACAATACTAAGCGCCGCCGCAAGCATAACAATCTTACTCTGGGCAGATGAAACTTTGTTATGGGAAGCCCAAATATCCTCAACAGAGCAGAAATTGTGCGACATAATCGACGATAAGAAATTCCATCACCTGGCAGCAAAAGAGCAAGAGAAGAACAAGTGATCCGCGGTTTCCTCGTACCTGCCGCAGAGAGAACAAATGGATGGAAGGTTAAAACCCCTTTTCGCCATATTTTCATCCGTTGGAACCTTTTTGTGGATCAGCCTCCAGAAAAGCAAAGAGTAAGAGGCTGGAATATGGGCATTCCAAATGGTCTTCCCCCAAGCAGTGGCTTCATACTTGCGAGACTGGAAAACATATGCAGATTTCAGAGAAAGAACTCCATCTGTGGCCGGCGTCCAAGCTAAGAAATCTTCTTTTTCCGAAGCGGACAGATGAATATTAGAGAGGAGATTAGCTAGCATGGGATACTTTACCTGAACATCACACGGAATACACCATTGACGGTTCTGGATGTAAACCGCAGCTTTGTCATTAAGGAAAGGAGAGGAACCGGCAAAGGGGAGAATCGAATCAATTGCAGCCGAACCTTGCCAATGATCAGTCCAAAAGAAAATTCTGTCACCATTTCCTATAAGCCAGCAGGAATTTGTTTTCACCTCTTCCATACACCCTTTGATACTACTCCACAGGGAAGAGAAGATATGGTACGAAATATGCTGTCTGTTACGAAACACTCTAGCTCTAAGCAAGCAAGCCCACTGCTCACTAGAATTAAAAAGGTCCCAGCAATGCTTTAGATTGGCCGCCTCATTAAGAGTGATTAAAGAACGAATTCTCAGCCCACCCTCGTCAAAAGGCCTACAGCATTTATCCCAAGACATAGTGACTGTTTTGCGAGTGTCGATGTCGCCACTCCAAATAAAATTCCTGGCCCATCTATGGATATTCTTCAAAACAGAAATTGGCCAAGAGTAAGTCAGCAGAGTGTGAATCAACGTGCTTTGTATCACAGATTTCACGAGAACCAACCTGCTCGCAACAGATAATAAACTAGCTTTCCACGCCGAAAGTTTTGAACGAATTCTATCCGCTATCCCCTGAAAATGAATGGGTTTAGGTCTGCCCCGGAAAATAGGAGCCCCCAAGTACGTGAACGGAACATGACCAGTATTGAAGCCAAGGCTAGCAGCAATGCAAGAATGACGCTGGTTGGAAATGGACCCTGCATATATGATAGATTTGGAAGGATTCACATGTTGCCCAGACGCAGAAGCATAATTCCTAAAAAGAGAAGAAAGAGCTTCTATAGATCTCTTGTCCCCTTTGCAAAAAACCATGATGTCATCGGCGTAGAGAACATGAGAAGGAACATAAGCGTTGCGAGCAGCTTTAATAAGCTTGAGCTGTCTGTTGTTCACCAGCTTTGTTATTCCTCTGCTAAGAACGTCTTCAGCTAGGCAAAAAAGTAGGGGCGATAAAGGATCACCTTGACGAACCCCGTTCTTGCAAGTGAAAAAACCTTTTTGAGAACCATTAACAGAAACAGACATAACCGCGGATTGAAGGATAACGTATATCCAGTCACAGAATTTTTTATCAAAGCCAAAGGAAGAGAGAACTTTAATCAAAAAATCCCAGCTGAGAGTGTCGAAGGCCTTGGAGATGTCGATTTTGATGGCTAAGTTACCGTGCTTGCTACGGTTAGGGAGAAGATTAATCGCTTCGGAAGTGACGCAAATACAATCTTTGATGCTCCTTCCTTTGATGAAGGCTCTTTGTTCTTTGGAGATGATAAGAGGCATTATTAAAGACAATCTGTCCGCCGGAATTTTGGTTATGATTTTGTGCTTGAAGTTTGCTAGAGCTATTGGCCGGAACTGCTCAACCGAATCTACATTTGAAACTTTCGGAATCAGAATCAAAGTGTTGGTGTTATAATTCGGCGAAATCCAACCCTCCTTAAAGAACTGCAGCACCGCTCCAAGGACATCGTCTTTTATGATTTTCCAGTAATTTTGGTAAATGAAGCCATTGAAACCATCCGGTCCCGGTGCACTCTCCTTGTCCAAGCTCATGACCGCGCTGTGAACCTCTTCCAATGACAGCAACATGGTAAGATTCATGTTGTTTTCATCAGTCACCAAGTGAGGTATAACCTCCTCAATCAGGCTGGTATCCTGCAAAACAGAGCTTTTATTAAAAATGTTAGAATAATGTGAAACCACATGGTCAGCAATCATATCATAATCCGTGACAAGAGTTCCATCCACTTTGAGGCAAGAAATTTTCCTAGTAGCATGTTTAATCTTAGCTAGTCTGTGAAAAAATCTCGTATTTCTGTCACCATCCACATGCCATTTTACCCTAGCCTTTTCTTTCCAAAAACATTCCTCCCTTTGAAGAGCAATGTCAAGTTGAACCTGGGCATCTCTTTCTATGGAATCCAGTGCCTCCGAAGGTCCTTCCTCCACAATCTTGTCTTGAATATGTTTGAGGTTCTCTTCTGCGGTTTTGACATTATCCTGAACATTCCCAAAAGTGGTTTTATTCCAAATTTTGAGATTTGCTTTGAGAATCTGGAGTTTTCTTTGAAGAATGAACATGGGACAACCCACCACTCTAGTCTTCCAAGTTTCAGAGATCAAAGCTTCGCAACTTTGATGAGATGCCCATGTTTGCAAGAATTTAAAACTGGTGGCAGCCTTGATATCGTTCGACAGAAATTCAAACAGAATCGGGTAATGATCAGATTTGTTTCTGGCTAACGTTCTACAGGAGACGCCGGACCAAAGATCGAGCCAGCTTTGGTTGCAAATAGTCCTGTCCAGACGTCTTTCTATATGCATAGAGCCGAATCTTCCATTTTTCCAAGTGTAGAGAGCTCCAGAGGTGGGAAGATGAACCAGAGAATTATGATTGGTCCAATTGATGAAGTCTTCAATGGGGGGTCTGGCAGGAGTCCTAGCACCCAATTGTTCATGGGCTCCTATTATACAGTTGAAGTCACCTATGAAGGCCCAAGGAAGATTGTACTGAGATTGCAGCTGAGAAAGATTGTTCCAGAGAGATCTACGTGTTACATGATTTGTAGAAGCATATATAACAGAGATACCACAGATGCCATCGTTGAGAAGAAAAGAAACATGTTGGTCATCCGAAGCTATAACCTGAGGATCAAGCAAAATGCTACAGCAACACCAAAGATTAGGATCTAAGCCATCTCTATTGTTGACAGCAAAAAGCTTAAGACCTAATCTATGGAGCCATCTAAAAGGAAAGTTTTCCACTTTCATCCACGGTTCAGAAATGAAAACGAAGTCAGGTTTATTTACATTGATGAGGCGTTTCAGAGCTAATTTTGTAGGAGAGTTAGCAATACCTCTCACATTCCAAAAAATGCATTTCATGGTAACGACAGAACCGGCCCTGCTTGAGGCCTAGCACCGCGCTTAGCTTTGTTCCTGGCTGCCTGTTTCTTTTTAAGGATAGAAACTGCATTAGTAAAAGCTCCATCTTTGTCAAAATTTTCTTCTTCCAAATCAGCAAGATCCGCCCAGGAGTTATGAAGAAAATTATCCAATTGGGTCTCCTTGACTTGAGTAGCTTCCACACAATCCGTAGGCTGTGCTTCAGTGTCATTCGATGGATGAGAAATGAATTTTAGAGGATTCGGTACAATGATGGGATCTTCCTGCGTCGTGTTCTCAATTGTCGGTTGAATCTCTTTTTCTAAAGACACATTTGTGTCTGTCATAGGTTCTACCTGCTTATTGTTTGCTTTCTGAATATAAACAGGTTTGGTTTTAGGAGCTGAAGGAGCTGAAGGTTTCTGAAGCATTTTACAATCTTGTCTGATGTGCCCCAGCTTCTTACAGTGGTCGCAGAAAGGAGGTAGTTTTTCATATTCTATGTCAGCAAAAAACGCAAATCCGGTTCTCTCTACTAGCACGTTGTGATTCAAAGGCTTTGTTAAATCCATATCTACCAGAACCCTTACATATTGTCCAAAAGTGCGATCAAATCTTGATTTGGAGGACGCCGCATCAATGAAAATCGGTGTACCAACACAACCGGCAATAGCAAAGACAATACGAGGTCTCCAATATTCGTGTGATAAACCAAACAATCGAATCCAAACCTGTGCAGAAGTATTACATTGGATAGATGGATTGAAATCCTTTGTCCATGCAAAAATCTTCAAGGAACCCGGATTAAGATTAATTGTACCCCGAGCTCTAACCCTGCGCATATCCTCAGTGGTGGCAAAAGTAAGCTCATAGTATCCCTTTCCCAAAGATAGCAATCCCCAATTTTTGACCTCAGGCCAAGATATAGAAAGTTTTTCCTTTAGAGCAGCCACCGTTAGCGGAGTAGAACCTTTTGGCCATAGAACTTTGCCATGAAGGTTATTTTTACATTCTGCAATCCCTGCTTCATATTCTTCTTCTGGGATTGTTATCGAGGGTTTGTCCCCTTTGATGACCGGATTCGGTAGTTGAGAAAGAGGAATGTCGCATACCCCTTTTAACGCCTGGGCAAATGATTTTCCATTCTGTGGGTTTGATTCCGGTTTAGACGTGGGTGTTTGAGTGGTTTTCTTTGTTATGTTTGGGGTTACTGTGGATTCAAAAACTGTTTCTGGAAAGAGGTGGTGCACCTCCATGACTACGGCGGCGGAAGGAGGTTGGGAGAAATTAGGTCATCGGATCAGCACGTG